>NC_041224.1:106961929-107025793 GCF_002837175.3 Physeter macrocephalus | reverse complement strand
GAGTGATGAATTGGGCGATTGGGATTGACGTGTATACACTGATGTGTATTAAATGGATGACTAATAAGAACCTGCTGTATAAAAAAATTAATAAAATTTTTAAAAAATACCATGTTCATATCACTTTTTCAGTTAAAAAAAAAAAGATCTTTGCAAATGTTTTCCAGTCTTTTTGCCTGTCAGGCTAACTGCCTATCTCCAGGGAAGAGTAAGGGTTCTCCTCTAGAGATGGGCGGCATGTTTAATTAATCTGTTATCTTCTCCATCCCTTTGTGCCTATCCCTGGGAAAGTCTCTGGAAACCATCAAGCCTGCTAATTCCTATGTTCCCCTAACTGAATGAGAGCTCTGTGGAAGAAGAAATACAGCACAGAATGATCCTGGGACCGTTCTGGAGTTTTCCAGCAGCTGGAGTTTTAGCTGCCAACCCATCGACCTGAGCTGACTATGGAAGCTGCCCTCACCTGGGATTCTGGGCATTGCAGTGGTAGATATACTCCGATATAGTATCATCATCAAAGAAGTCTGCAAACTTGCGCTTGAAGTCTGGTCGGAATCGCTGTACCAGGCTGGGCCCTGGGAGGGGACAGAACGTGGAGAGGCCGATTTGAATAGGGAGGAAAGACTCCTGCCTTTGTATATGTTAACAACTTTAACCAAACATTATTTCTCCTAAGGGTTTGTTTGCTTTGTACACTTAATGTTATAGTGGCAGACAGAGCATGCAAGTCTTTGGGGAAGCTCCAGGTGACTACAAATGAGAGTCAGTTAGTTGCCAAAGAATTTAGACAGTCTAATGTCACTGGGAACCAGATTATCTGCAGCTCAATGAAGTCCCAAGATCTTTCTCTCCAAGGATCACAAGCCCCACAGGAGTCCATGGTTGAGATGCTTTGCTTTTACAGTCTGAGCTATGTTCTCTTTCTCCCCGAGACCCTTTATGGCCGTTTAATCTTCTGAAGGTAGTGGATGAAACCAGACCACCTCCCAAGAGACCTCTCACGTTCAGGCCTGTAATAGAATACGAGTGAAGAGGTAAACCTAATGCTGGCATCTCAGACTCGGGGCACAGTTTTAGAGCAATCTGTTCCCTTCACCTTTCTTTAAATAGTACATACACAAGCAGTAGGGCACTTGAAACACACTGTAAAAATTGGGCCTAGGGCTTCCCTGGTGGCGCAGTGGTTGAGAATCTGCCTGCCAATGCAGGGGACACGGCTTCGAGCCCTGGTCTGGGAAGATCCCACATGCCGTGGAGCAACTAGGCCCATGCGCTACAACTACTGAGCCTGCGCGTCTGGAGCCTGTGCTCCCCAATAAGAGGCCGCGACAGTGAGAGGCCCACGCACCGCAATGAGGAGTAGCCCCCACTCGCCGCAACTAGAGAAAGCCCTCGCACAGAAACGAAGACCCAACACACCCCAAAATAAATAAATAAATAATTAAAAAAAAAATGTGGGCCTAATGAATGATCAGCTTCTGACCTCTCTCTTCTGGTCTGCTCTCTCTGTGTGAGAAGCAAGGGGTGAGAGGGAAGCAAAGCTGGGATCCCCCGGGCCCTGGTCCTCCTGCATGGCTGCCAGCCAACCTCCCCAACCATAACGGCTCTGATGCCCATGCATGGACCTGGCCAGAGGCAAGTCCAGAAATGGGGAGAGTGGTTAGAGCAGGGCTTCTCCCTGGAAAAGGATTATAGAAGGTCTCCTGGTGTGCACAGTGCTGGGTGCCCTAAGAAGGTCAGCCCTCTGCGCATTTAGTATCCTTTGGCACCTGAGTCTCTTGCTTTCCTTCCTTTCTCCCTAAACTCCTACCTTCTGCTCAAGTGCTCATTTTTCTCTTTTATCCAGAGCCATTCTGTTTCTCTTGAAGGGCCTAGAGAGACAACTCTTATTCAGCCATTAGCAATTAATTCATAATAATTGGCTATTGAACATGACTGTGTATATATAAGCCATCAGTGCAAAATAGATGGCCACCAATCTTTTCCATAAAGGGAATCTGCTTTTCGCTTTATCAGAGTAAAAGGCTCCCCAGATAGGGAGGGTGCTAGCAGTGCGAGGTCAGAAGGCTGGGGCATATTGATCCCACTTACTCTGGCTGGCTCCCCCCTCCTTCCCTCCCTTCACTCACAGGATTTGCTGACAGCTACTAAGTGGTGAAGACGTGGTGTCTGACTGGGGCAGGAGCTTGCCTGCCACTGTGGGCTAGGCTGGAGGCTCTGGTCCTGACCTCTCCTGGCAACACGTGCTGGGTGAGCTGCAGGGATGGGATCCAGCAGTGGTGACCATGCTGAAACACCAACAAGCTGCCATAAACATGTAGCACAGAAACTCAACAGAGGAAGAGTCACCTCACGGCCCCTTTTTCTCTCTCTGGGGCACAGAGTAGCAGTTCTGCTCCATCTGTCTCTTGCATGGAAAAGCTTTTTCCATGCAGATGAAGGAAAAAAAGAACCTTCTGAAACTGCAGACAAGGACACCTGGTCCAGATTAACAGCTTTACATAACAATGTTAGGCCTGTTCCCACTTTCCATGAACAAGAGGGGATGGTGAGAGTCCAGGTGCAGTGGGGCTTCTAGAATGGGACAGCCGTGGTTTGAGGAGATAGTTTTCCACCTACAGGCTACTCACCCCAGGGCCCAGCTACTCGAAGAACAGCCAGTGGATTGGAACGCCCTAGGACAGAGGCCACAGCCTTGACCCAGGTCGGGGGTGCACGGATCTGACTGGGGTCAGTTGGTCGGAGGGGAAAGCCCCACGGGTCCACCAGGATGAGGTGTTTAACTCTAAAGGAGGAAAAAGGAGGAGTCAAGTTGTCTTTGCTTGAAGGTATCACAGCCCTTAAATCACCCAGGAAGAGAACTATCGGAAACAAATACCGGAAGTTTCCCAGCAAGGCGAGGAGTTGTCGTGATGGAGATGGGTGGCTCCTCCTTACCTGTCAGGGTACTTGATTGAGTAGGAAGTGGCCAGGAATCCTCCCAGACTGTGCCCCAGGAGGATCATACTGGGGATCCCCATGGTCTCCCGCCACGTCTCTATCGAGGTCACAAACTCGTCCTCGGCCCCCTCTGGGTCCCTCGGGAACGTTGGCCTAGAGCTTCGCCCAAAGCCGAGCAGATCGAAGGTATGCAGGGTGCGGCGGGTGCTCAGTGAATCCATGTTGAGGATCCAGAGGCCCACGCCGCCCCCAAAGCCATGCACCATCACCAGGGGGGTGCGGTCCCTGAGCTCAGGGCTCACTGTCACCGTCCAGATCTTGTTCTGGTTTGGGAGGGACACATACCGGGCCAGGAACTTGTTCTGGAGGCCTGGGGAGAGGGGTCCAGGGCAGAGCGATAAGACTGTGTGCTGACAGCATCATCCTTTTGCTTGGACTCCCACTCTTCAGCTCTCTCTCATCCCCAAACCCTTCCTGACCTCCCTCGCCTTTCCTTTCACAACTCTCTGACCGTACATCCTAAGAGTTCAACTCCAAGTACAATTTGTAGACCGTCTAGTCTGTAGGTATTAAGAGGGGCCATCTTATTCTTGGGTCCCTTTGGGTCCACGGTGGCAGTGACCCCACTGACCCCACAGAGCTTCAGCATCTATCACTCTTGTACCTGTATGTACTTGGGGCTTGACCCATGGACAGTAGTGTCCTCACTGAGGGTATCTGGGAGGGTTGACCCAGGTCCCTCTTAGGGACAGACCAAGGCGGGCAATGCTTGCTCTGCTGGTGTGAAGGCAGTCACATGACAGAGCTGCTGGGGGGAAGTCACCTGGATCCCAGACAGCTTGAAAGGCTTGAAAACTGTGGCTGTTCTGTGGTTGTACTTATCCCAGCCCAAAAGAGAGAGGGTAGCCACGGCTGGGGCAGTGGCTATAGGGCGGGGAAGATCATATGAGGAATATGGGGAGATGTGGCCCAAGGATCTTGTTTGAGTCGGTGGCTGCTGATGTTCCTGGGATGCCTTACCCCAGCAGAACACTGCCCACTAGAGCTGGTCTGTGGGAATCCCCAACTACTCTGGTAACTGGACGGCGGGGTGGGGGTGGGGTGGCACTAATTGTGCAGAACACAAGGAATAGTAATATTAGAGGATACAGGACTGCTGGTCCTTGGGTAGGAAGATGGTAAATCTAAGAAGTGCTTGTGTGTTTGATGAGAAAGGGAGAGATGGCAAAAGAAAAGAATAGGAGAAGGAAGAAGTAAAGGAGAGAATGTGTACATTTGTACATGTTGTATGTTAACAGCTAGTACAGGGTTTGAGGTGAAGTTGTGGGATGTGACAGAAACCAGCATGATGGACAGGGAGGGAGATGTCAAGGAACCACTATCATGGAATGTGTGTCCTCTGGGCAAATCTTTTCCCTCCAGTCACAGACATCCCTTCCTCCCACCCCAAGCATTGTCAGTCAGGAATCAGTGGGCTCAGTGTGCCAGGCTCTGGGAAGATCCTGTATCCTGGGCCTCCCGAGGGAGGTGGGACGAGTGTCCCTTCTACTTACACTGGAGGATCCTGGCTTCCACGTTCTTCAGCTGAGACATGGAAGTGGGGCGCCAAGTGGGCAGCCAGCTGCTCAGCCAGCCTTGAGGCCTGGGACAGGGAGACACAGAGACACTCACTAGCAAAGCTGGAAACACTGATGCTCTCAGCCTTGCTGGCAGTTAGTTACAAAAGAGTTATCAGGGTGCAGGCTGTTTCCAGGCTCAGGAAACCTGCCCCTATGGCAGTCAGCAATTCCCTGGCTGCCTGATAGACTGTTACTCTTCTCTGGTAAATGGTTATTAACAACAACATGCCCTTTGTTTCAACAGATACTCAGAATACCATGTGCACAGCACTTCACAGTTTACAAAGCCCTTTCACATTTTTTTTTATCTCATTTGAGCTTTACCACTCCACTTTGTTACTGGTTATTATATTGTTCAAGGAGGTTACAAGGGGGGGAAAAGCCAACTTTTAACTAATGTTTCAGTTCTCCTTTGCCATTCCTAGGACTGTATGTTCCTTTAGAGTAGGGCAAATTCCCATGCCACCTGCCCTCCTGGCAGGGCACCAGGGTTCGTGTGTGCCCTCTTCCAAGCCCCTGGAAGTACAGAGCACTGTGTCAGTGCCCAGTTGGGCTCTCAGGCTATCAATCAGTCCAGCCTTGAATGACATGATGGGAGAGGCAGGGAGTAGGATGAGGGAGACCTGGGTTCAAGTCCTGCTGTGATTCCCTGACAGGACAAAGGTTGCCCTTGGCCTTGTTTCCAGTTTATAAAATGAGTAGAAAGCTCACATATGTCATCACCTCCAGTGGCAGGCAGTAAAACAGATAAGATAACCTATCTTGCTTTCTACTTTATACCCAGGGAACTTTAAGTCATTGCAGGGTGGAGGTTGAAAGTAGCAGTTGTGGAATAATTTTTAAAAATTCTGGATCTAGGGACTTCCCTGGTGGTACAGTAGTTTAGAATCCGCCTGCCAATGCAGGGGACACGGGATAGAGCCCTGGTCCAGGAAGATCCCACATGCCGGGGAGCAACTAAGCCCGTGTGCCACAACTACTGGGCCTGCACTCTAGAGCCCGCGAGCCACAACTACTGAGCCCACGTGCCACAACTACTGAAGCCTGCGCACCTAGAGCCTGTGCTCTGCAACAAGAGAAGCCACCGCAACGAGAAGCCCGTGCGCCGCAACGAAGAGTAGCCCCTGCTCGCCGCAACTAGAGAAAACCCACATGCAGCAACGAAGACCCAATGCAGCCAAAAACAAACAAACAAACAAACAAACAAAACCCCCCAAAAATGCTTAAAAAAAACCCAAAACACCCTGGATCTAAGTCACAGTAATATCATTTACAAGCAGAATGGTGTTGGCCTGTAAAATAACCTGTCTTGGAGCATCTAGATATGGAAGGGATGTCATAAGGTGTCTGGGACAAAACAGATGCTCACTGAATGAGATTTTATTATTCCTTTTCCATCCCATATGATATTTCTTTTTTCTTGAACTCTGTCTGGATGAAGTGGATTTCAGGATCCACACCACCAGTTACAGAAAGGGCCTGTAAACGTCAGAACAGTCAAGCAGGGGCATTCTGCGGGGGAGCGAGGGGAACTATTACCAACCCCCCCTTGGCACACATTGGGCATCTTGCTACATCATTTGAAGTGCAGGATTTTAGATTAGAATAGTTCCTTAGAAATCTAGTCCAGCCTCTTTCTTTTACAGATGAGCAAAGCGATGCCCGAAGAGGTTATACAGCGAGTTAGAAAAAGAAGCAGAACTAGAACCTGGATCTCAAATCCAGGTTTCGCCTTATTTTTTCAAGGCCACACACGAATACTCACATTATACAAGCACGGTTTCACACTTGTCTGTTTTCTGAAAGGACGTGTGACCTAAGGCCAGAGGCTGAAGTTCTAATCCTGGCATTGCCACTCAGCAGCAATGTGTCTTTGGACACATTATTTAGCCTTCTCTGTCAGTGTCCTAATCTTTAAAGGGAGGTAATAATAGTATCTACCTCATAGGGTTGTTATAAAGATCAAATGAATGAATGCACAGAGACATCACACTAGCACAAGATAAACCCCCAATAAATGTTCTTTTCCCCAGCTAAATCATAAGCTATCTATATTCCCAGTGTTTTGCAAGTAGCAAATCTCAGTGACTGAGGTTTGAAAGAAATACTGAGGTTGCAGCTGAAACTGGTCCATCAATGGCTTTAGCCAGATGAGAGCTGTCACTCTCAATCAATCCAGTCCTACGAAGATGCAGAACCCTTCGAATATTCCACTGGAATTCCTTATAGGCTTGAAGCACGGGCACCAAGACCGCAGAATGTTGCCAGTCTTAAGAGACAAACCTTCTCTCCACCCAACAGAGACTGTGACAAGTCAGGGCATGTCATCTGGACCCCACATTGCCTTATATCTGCCCAAAGCAGCACTCAGGAGAAATGTTCCAAGGAACAGCATCAAGGGCTGCTCTGCAGATACTCTTCAGGGAGAGCTTTTCCTCTCTTCTTCACCAAAAATGCTACCGGTAAAGCACTGGAAGTAGTCCCTGGCACACTATCTGCTCCATACCACTGGGGAGATGAGGCCTGGGCTGGGGAATTGAGGCAAGAAGCAGAGCAGCCACTTAGCCATGAACTTAGCCTGGCTGGGGTTGTCTCTTCCCTTTAGGGTGCCTTTATCCTGATGGTGGGTGAGGCAGAAGGGGTTCTGTGCTGGGTGAGAAGACTGTTCTAGACCTCTGTGATGTTGAGGTCTCCTAACTTCTTTGGGCACTGGATTCTTCATTTGTAAAAAGGAACTGAACTACCTGAATCTCTACCAGCTCTAATATTCGATTTCTCTAAGTCATCGTAGCTATTGTAAATCTCCTCTTGGAAGCATCATTTTGGAAAAACACCATTCTCCTGGGCAGTTCCTTCAAGCCCAGGAAGCTATTATTGTCATAACGTTAATTAGTTTTGCAAGCAGCTCTGAAAAGCGGGGAACAAGGGGCAACATGAGATCCAGGAAAGGCCCAGTTTTGGTGAACACGCCCACCCCCGCACCCCCACCACCCCGCTTGGCTGGAAGCTGAGTCATTCTCCAAGCAACTTTTCCTTGCTCCTGTCAGACTGTGAACTGCTTGTCACACCACCTACAGGTGGCATCCCAAACTTGATGTCCCTTGAGACGGTGTTAACAAATTCCAAAAGCTCTAATTCTGAAACCGCAGCATTAAGGATATTGTTATGATGATTAAAAACTATCAACAAGGATTGCCAGCGACTAAGCGTCTCCGTTGGCGAGAGCGAAAGAAACTTGCAAGCCTATTAACCCAGACCAGTCCCAGCGCAGTGGAGCCCGCTCTCCGCTTGCCACGCCTTACCCGTGCTGGGCTGGACTAAGCGAGGCTCTTCCCACACCCCTGCCTCCCTTCCTGGAGCAAATCCAGACGAGCAGACCTGGCTGTTACCCCCGCACCCGCGTCCACACGCTTGCTTTGGGGGATCTGAGACATCACCACTAAATCTAATCCCAGGGTACATAGACTAGAGGGGAGCAAGGAATGAACGCGAACACTAAAGTGGAAAGTCAGAACCGCTGGGCTGTAGAAATCGTTCTCTTCCATCGCTCCCCTGGCTCTGCTGCCACATCTTCTGGGCAAAAGGAAAGCAACCAAACGCAACCCCCAGCCCTCCCCTGAAGCCGACCTGAAAAAGGAAAGTCTGGAATGTGTCTAAAACTGTTCCTCAGCCACAGACAGTCCCAGGTTCATGGCCCAGAGATAGAGATAGATAAAGAGACAGGATTAACTCACTGCTGCTCCAGATCATCAGCCATAGTAAACAAGCCCTGCCGGGTCGAGCTGAGCCAGCCCATCCCTCCGCCTGACGCCAGCACCAGCTGACCCAGAAAAGGGTAGGATAGCAAAGTGGGGCGTGGCCAGCGCCGCGAACGGGGAGGAGGGGCATCAGGACGCGGGCTGGGGCTCTGAACCCAGCCGGCTGGGACAGCTGGGACACATGAGATGTCTCCGAGAGCGTCACAAACTAGGACAGTAGTTCTGGTCACACATTTGGGGACAGTGAGGGAGATAAGTAGTACTGAAACTACCGAGTCCCTCACAGGAGCTCCATCAAACCTCTACTCTCTGATAATTAAAAAGTGACTTAACTACCCCTGCACGCTCCCACAACACCCATTGGGCTTCCCTATTATAGCCACCCCATGCCCTCAAGTCCACCCCTTAGTGTTCCTTCTAATCAGATGCTCAAGATGTTTGTGGAGACACTACCAACCGTTGAACGCTCCTACAAAGGGTCTGAGAGCCTGTGGCCCAAGTAGACTACCAAATTTCACAAATAAAAACCAGGACGCCTAGTTAAAGTTGAATTGCAGATAAACAGCAAATACTTTTTTGGAGTAAGCATGTCCCATGCAATATTTAGGACATAAACGGGCATCCTGTACTTTATCTGGCCACCCTAAACCTAAGCCACGCATGCCAAGATGAGCGTTCCTCTGCTCTGGGGTTGTCTTTGGCCCCAGCCTGGTTCCCAGGGACAAGGTGGCTCAACCCTAGGTCTCCGTCAGTTTGGGATCCCCGCCTCCCCTTCCCCAGGGGGAGCAGTTGAAGGACTAGCCTACATAGGTGGGTCTGCTTTAGGCAGCTGGGATGGGGGCTGGAGAGAGAGAGAGAGGTCCTGATTGGCTTGCTCAGCAGAGGAGTCAGATCTTAAGGCTGACTCCAGAACTGACCTGAACTGGTAAACAGGGCCTGATGTCCCTGGAGTGGTCATCCTCTTGATTAGGTTAAAACCAGACTAGAGATAGTGGATGGTGGGTGGGAGAATGCTGGTGGTAGGGGTTTGTCAAGGTGGTTTGTTGAGCCTTCCTGCAGGACTCAGGAGATTCTGAGATTTCTTCTTTCTTGTAACACAGTGTTTAACTGATCTGATTAGCATTACAAGGGACTGAAGTTTAAGAGAATAGACATTTAGAGACTTTAGGGGTCTAGGAACTTGTAAGACGTGGGGCAAAGTAGTACAAATAGCAGAGGACCTGTCTCTCATTCATTCTTACGACAAAGCAGAGTGGTCCTAAACCTCAGGGGGCATTACAATCATCTGGCTGGCTTGTTAAAAATTCAGGTTTCCAAATCCCTACCCACTGAGATTCTACTTCATTTGGTTTGGTTTGATGCTAAAAGCTGCAATTTTAGGAAGCACTTCAGATGCTGAAGTTCAATGAATTCTGGGTGCAGGTCAATTTTGGTTTTACCACTTCTCTACTGCATGCTTGTGGGTAAATTATTGAGCATCTCTTTAATTTTCTTCTTCTGTCTTGTAAGAATTAACCAAGATAATTCAAATAAACATTTAGTACATTTGTTTAGGCTAAAAAGTTACCACTGTTATTATTATATACATACCTTTTCAAAGCCAAGCATTATGTTAGGCACTAAGAACACCATTATCAAAAGTAAAGAAACACAAGGAATTCCCTGGCAGTCCAGTGGTTAGGACTCTGTGCTTTCACTGCAGAGGGCCCGGATTCAATCTCCGGGCGGGAAACTAAGATCCCACTCAAAAAAAAAAGTAAAGAAACAGGCTGCTCTAGTGATAAACATAGGCTTTCTATCTTTTGCCACCCTAGGCTATTTGTCCTTTTGCAGAGTTGGCAACTTTGTTTTGGGAGCTCAGCTCAAACCTCCCCTCTTCTGAGGCCTTTGCTGTGACAACAGGGTCTAAAAGAGATGCCCAGTCACTCTATCACATGACTCTATTTTATTAAATTATCGTGCATATTTGTGGACTCATTTATTATCGTTTACCCTCCACTAGAGCCCAAGTTTCCTGGAGGACCTTGTCTGTTTTGTTCTCAGCTTTGCTGCCAGCCCCTAGGACAGAGTGTGGCACAGAGTACAGTCAGTCCTTACTGGAGAAAGAAATGGATGAAAGGTCTAGTGAGGTGGTATATGTATAAACAAGAACCTAAAAAACAATGTGCTAAGTGTTATGGAAAGGGAATGTTGCCTGTCATTCCAGTAAACAAAGAATGTGACCTGCCATTCCAGTAAACAATGAATGTTGCCCGCCATCAGGTCATCAGCCAGTGCAGTCTCCCCCTGCACCCTCCCACCCCATGGTGCGCCCTGAGGGGAAGTCAGGATGGAGAGAAACAGGAAACATTCTGTGCTCCGGATACTGGCCCTAGATAGTTAAGATGCATAACTAAGGAATAATTTCAGTGAGCCCCAGATGTTTGCATCTTCCCCATACATAGTAAAGCACTAAAATTAAATTGAGATGTCTGCTTTTTGTGATAAGCAGTAATATTTCCATGTTCGACTACGTTTTTGTTTTTGTTTCTTTTTAAGCAAAAACTGTATATCCTGGCTCCTCTTCGGAGCACTTCCTCAGAGCTATCTGAGAGGCTGTCTCCCAGGCTGCAGTCCTCAGTAAGGTCCCCAAATAAAACTTAACTCTCAACTTTTAGTTTGTTCATTTTTCTCTGATCATCAGTGTCAAGGGCTTTTGGAAGCTATACCATATAGGAAATGCCAGGCTACATCACTCCGAGACAGGGCAACAAAATCTCCCACTTTTCTGAAAACCTGTAAGATGTAGAACTTTTGGGGGCAAGGATGACCTGGCTGGAACTGGTATTAGATCTCTCTAGACCTCATCTCTTGTGGCAGTGCACAGAAGCATTTGTATTTTGTTTCTGTGTGCCAACCCAGCTCTACAGTAGAGGTTGGAGAGAAGTAGGAAACTTGAACATATGGAAAATGCCTTTTACAACCAAAGTTAATAGATCCCTTAAGGCGTCCCTGTCACTGAACTGAACTTGTGTCTGCTCACCACACAGCAAAGCTAATTTACTGACACTGGGTTGTGGTGAAGGAAAGTATAGTAGTTATTGCAGGGCCTGGCCAGGAGTACAGGTGGCTTGTGCTCAAAAGACTGGAAATCCCCGATGGCTTTCAGGAAAGGGTTATTATTTTTTCTTTTTTTAAAAAAATTATTTATTTATTACAAAAATTTTAATCAAAGTTTTTTTAATTGAAGTATAGTTGATTTACAGTGCTGTGTTAATTTCTGCTGTACAGCAAAGTGATTCAGTTATATATATATATATATATATATATATATATATTCTTAAATGCAACATTTGAAGTTAGGGTTGCAAGGGGCATGACTTTCTTCTGATTGGTTGGTGGTGAGGTAACAGGGTGGTGTTTCAGGAATTTTAATCAACCTTCTGGTTCCAACCAGTCTGGGGTCTATGTGCTTGTGCTCAGCATAGAGCCACCATCCTCCACCTGGGTGGGGATGTTAGTTTCTGCAGAACAACTCAAAGATATATGTCAGATCATTATGCATATCCTTTGAGGAGGAACTTGGGCTGGTTTATCATTGAACAATTGTTTCTTGACTGCTTTGCCTCTGTTTCTGTGTTCCTTCACCTCCCTAATTAGTAACTGCTTGAGTCTGCTCTTTGGCACTCAGGGAAGGCCTAGGAGACCAAAGCCTTTTTCTACAAATAAGAAACAGGGGACCCAGAGGGGCTTTTGTACCAGGGAGGGTCCTGCAGGGTTCTGCTTGGTTTCATCCCCAGAGCTGGGATATCTCAGGATTAGGCTGGATCTGTTAGAATTATAGAGTGGAGAAGACTCTCAGGCCTGCTCTAGACAGGCCTCTGAGGAGAAACGTAAGGTTCTTAATTCTCCTTAGCTTCAAGGTAAGATACACTATGTGCAAGTGTGTCTTGTACCTCCAACATATGCGATTTTGTAACAGGGAAGAGCCAAATCTGACTACGTGTTGGATCTGTTTCTTTTACTTTAACCTTTGATTACGGTTGCTTTTGTTCACTAAAAGGATACTGTCTATACACAATGGCCTGCCTCAGGTAACAAAGGAAGTTGGAGTAGGAGCTTGCTCCATCCACTTCACTCATTGATCTGGTATTACAGTATCTCCAGGACTGGTGCACTCCTCTGGGGATAATAACTGAAATTTAAAAAGCAATAACCAGACTTCCCTGGTGGTCCAGTGGGTAAGAATCCGCCTCCCAATACAGGGGGCGCAGGTTTGATCCCTGTGCTGCCACCGCAATGAGAAGCCGGTGCACCGCAACGAAGAGTAGCCCTGCTCGCCGCAACTAGAGAAGGCCTGTGCGCAGCAACGAAGACCCAGTGCAGCCAAAAATAAAGACAGAAAAGAAAAGAAAAGAGAAGAAAAGAGACAGCCCTAAAGAAGAGATGCACAGGTTGAGATACTGGGGAAGAGGCAAAGAGCTTCCATTCCCTCTCGGGATGGGTGACCCTCCCAGCATCTGGATCTGGATGTGATCAGCAACTTATAAGTTCTTGGAACCCTTTTGGTTAGCGTTTTTTTAATGGAGGCTTCATTACATAAGCATGATTGATTATATAATTGGTCATTGGTGATGAATTCAATCTCCAGCCCCTCTCCCCTTCCTCGACCTTGAGGAGGAACTGAAAGTTCCAACCTTGGAATCATGTGGCAATCATTCCCCTGGCATCTAGCCCCCATCCTTAGGGACTTCCCAAAAGTCACTTCATTAACATAAACTCCAGTGTGGTTGAAAGGGGTTTGTTACGAATAACAAAAGACATTCCTTCTACCTTTATTTGCTCTGGAGCTATTTGCGAAACTGGGGACAAAAACAAGTATTATAACAAAAGATGTTCCTATTGCTCTTACCACTTAGGAAATAATGAGGGTTTAAGGAGTTCTGTGCCAGGAACCGGAGATGAAGAACAAATGTATATTTCTGGTTATATCACACTGTCATACAAGGAAAGGGGGTTTTGGCCACACTAGGGCCAAAGTTTAAAAGATGGAGCTGTTACATGCAATAGCAGAGAGAAGCAAAAGGAGGGATCTGAAGGAGAAAGTGAAAATACAAGGGAAAAGAATTGGAAAACAGACTCTCATGCAGAGATTTTCTGTAGAAGAGTCCTCTTCTTTGGAGGAGTTGTGTTTCTTTTGATAAAGAATGTCATTTCTTACTGTAGAGAGATACATTGTAAAATCATGGCCTTTGTTTATAAGGGGACCTTCTTGCCCTTCTACCTTCCCATTGTTTTATGATGTTGAGTGTTGAAGGGTAGCAGAATATTCCACCCCAAAATATGCCACCTTAGCATAAGGATTATTTTGAGCTGAAGGCAACTGGGAAGCAGATACAAGGACAGCTCTCTGCCCTCCTCTTACTTGCCTAAAAGCAGGACAGAAAGATGTCTCCCCTCCTCTCTCTACCAGGAAGGACAGAACTCTAGATCCTTACCAGCCCAGAGAGGGCACCAGAGGAATCTACATAACAAACGTCACTAATTAGCCCTTATTTTTCATTAATGCTTCATATATTTACTTTCTCACAATTTGCTGCTCTAGAAACTCAAAGTTCTTTTTCTCTGTCTTATTAATTCTCTAAAAATTTATTGCTCTTTTTGTTAAGATGCTATTGTTAAAAACAAGACAACAGGCTCAAAATGGAGTCACTTATGCTAACTTAATTACAATTTCAGCTCTCCCAGAAATGGAATCTTAAACCAGTCAATCAGGGATTGCCTGATCAGTACTAGTTAGGTAATCTGCCTAATAGACCCCTGCTATCCGCTAAAGGAAAGTGACCTTGCCATAACCAATCTGCTTTTTTGCCTAGTATAATCTAATTGTTCCCTCTCCCTTCTGCCTATAAAAGTCTCTTATTTTAGATAGCTCCTCAGAGTGCCTTTCTATGTGCTGGTTGGATGCTGCCCAACTCATGAGTTGTTGAATAAAGCCAATAAAATCTTTAAATTTTACTGAGTTGAATCTTGCTTGTTAACATTATATAAGCCCAAGTTCTAACCACCCTTTTGAGTTACTTGTAACTGACTGCTCCCCTGTGTATGTGCGATGCATATGTTAGGAAAATTGTTTGTTTTTCTCTTGTTAATCTGTTTTTTGTCAGTCTAAATTATAGGGCCAATGAACCTGAGTAGAGGGAAACAGTTTTTCTTCTCAGTGTTTTAGTAACAAAACAACTAAGGTCTACTCTGACTGCAGCTTCAACTTATAAATTTGATTTGCCCTCTGAGAGCCAACTGGGTTGAAGTCCCTCCAGTACCCAATATTTTGCATGCCCAAAATATTAGGGCTCTGTGCTTTGCCAACTTCTAATTATTCAGAAAAATAGGGAAGCAGACATAGTTAATTACCAGGGTTACTGATAGTTGATAAGAGCAAATATATCCTGAACATTTACTCTGTGTCAAGTGCTATGTTAAATGCTTAATGTTAACATTATCTCATTTAATCCCCACAACCTGCCAACTAAAGAAGGTCACTCTCGCCATCCAACTCTAAAAGGATTGAGTCATTAGCTGCTGTGGTTGCTGACCTTCAGTATACCCTGAAAGGAGTTCAGGGCAGAGGTCAGGAATGAGGCACTCTGTGCTTTGGGAAAACTGGCAGAACAGGCCTTCAGATAGATATTTTCAGGAGAAAATTTTATGAATCCAATTGAGACAGGAGGGACGGGGGGCAGGACACAACCTTTAAAAGAATGACACACAGGGGAATTTCCTGGCGGTCCAGTGGTTAAGACTTGATGCTTTCACTGAAGGGGCACTGGTTCAATCCCTGGTCAGGGAACTAAGATCCCACAAGCCATGTGGCCTGGCCCCCCCCACAAAAAAAAGAATGACACAGCCGTAGAGGATAGGACAAATACTGGTTAGAATCAACTAGGCCCAAGATGGGAGGAGATTCGAATTCCAGTAGACCTTGAGCCTCATTATAAGCTCACTGTGATACATGTACGTGCCAAATGACACACCCACCAGCACCATGACAGTTCTGAGGCTGGCCAAAAAAGGCCAAAAAGTGGGCAGTGGCCCAGCTCCTGGAAATCTCCACCCCTTCCCCCAAATATTTGGAATAATCCTCCCACTTGTTAGATTATGAAATTACCCAGCCCATAAAAACTAACGACCTCGTACTCTGGGGCCTCTCTCCTGAGATGACCCACATTCTGTCTTTGGAGTGTGTAACTCCCTGAATAAATCTGTTTTCACTCTATTTCAGCTAGCTCTGGAATTCTTTCCTGCAGGAAGCCAAGGACCCTCACTTGGTGCCCCATCCCAGGGACTCTCCCAAGACCTGGGAGGTGACCATCTTCTCGTGCCCCATTTTCCTGCAACACAATTTCTCGCATTTTCCCATACTTAGAAAAGCACTAAAATCATTAACTAAGATATTTGTGCCTCATGACTAGCAGTAGCCCTCTACCAAGATGTGCGCTTGATTGCACTTATCCCAAAATCACATACAGGCACTTATCCCAAATCACCTCCCCCCGACCTCTTCAGAGCAGTTCCTCAGAGCTACGTGGGCACTGTCTACTGAGCTCTAGTTCTCAGTAAGACCCAAGTAAAACTGAAACTCACAGCTCTCATGTTGCACGTTTCTACTTAAGTCGACAACCCAATAAGCCAGGTATTCTTATTTCCATTTTAAAGAAAAGGAAAATGAGGCTGTCAGACTAACTTGTCCTGGATTAGATAACTAGCAAAGAGCAGAAACCCAGGATTGTCTGACTCTAGAGCATGTCCACTACTCAGGACATGACTTTTTACATATGTTAAAGTGCTGATTTAAAATATTGAAACCAACATTATGTTAGCAATTTCCCACTGAGAGATCAGTCAAAAAATGTTTCAGTGATTATAGAATCATAAACTGAACACAGAAGACCTCTTCTTGCTGTTTTAAGTAGTCCAGAAAGCTTTAGGTCATTATATTCGTGTTTGACTTTGCAGATCTCAGAAAAGGATGCATTCAGTAAGTGAATTTTTCATCTCTTCTGCTTTTCCCCTTGGGAGTTCCGGTGGAGATGTTATGATAATAGTTGACATGGATGAAAGGCAGACAAAACATAAGGAAGAGACTACGGGAAGGAGCCTGAGGAATCCACTCCTAAATGATTAAAAAGCATCAGCCTAGCCTTTAAAGTTTGAAGTTGAATACAGGTGAGGAAGCTACCCTCCTACTTACTGATGAGACAGGGAGAAAGGTTCAGCTTTTCAGAGAAATTGATGCTTCTTGCCTTATTATATTGAAATAGGAACTGGTCTGGTTATCCACATTTTTTTTTTTCCCCTGAATTTTTCATCTCTTCTGCTTTTCCCCTTGGGAGTTCCGGTGGAGATGTTATGATAATAGTTGACATGGATGAAAGGCAGACAAAACATAAGGAAGAGACTACGGGAAGGAGCCTGAGGAATCCACTCCTAAATGATTAAAAAGCATCAGCCTAGCCTTTAAAGTTTGAAGTTGAATACAGGTGAGGAAGCTACCCTCCTACTTACTGATGAGACAGGGAGAAAGGTTCAGCTTTTCAGAGAAATTGATGCTTCTTGCCTTATTATATTGAAATAGGAACTGGTCTGGTTATCCACATTTTTTTTTCCTCTCAGCAACATAAAAGAGCTTAGACTGAACTTAAGTTCTCATAACAGTGCAAATCTCCGTGGGTGTGAATATGAATATATCTTTTTAAATAGATTGTAAATCTTTCTGAGGACATGGATTATTTCTCTTCTTTGTAGAACTAAGCAAGGTTTTGCTCATGACTGATAATCAGTACATTTGTTGATGCTGATTTGGTTCCAGTTTAAACACAAATAAGAAGTGAAAATGAAGGAAGGTTGTCGTTTACTTGCTGTTTTAGGAATTTTGCTTCAGTACCTAGGATAGTTCAAAATTATTAATAAGCTGAAAAAGTACCTGGTTTATGTACGACCTGCAGCTGACAGTGAGATGAACTAGGTCTGGAAGGTCAGATTCATGTTAAATTAAAAGGGCAGCAAGAGCCAGAAACTAAGGTGGATCTTATTTTTCAAAAAAGTTAAAACGCTAAGTATAAATAGTTAATCCCACTTGTTAAAATACAAAACCTCAAACCTTTAGTTTCCTCTGCAAGATAAATTGGCTAGGGTAGGGCTTGAACCAGGCACCAGGCAATGCTCTTGCAGAGGTCTTTTAGCGCTGCCATCCTGGGATAGTACGACGGGTTCAAGATGTCAGCTTGGGAGTAGGAGGCTGCTAAACTTGATCATATACTCTATGCACTTTAATGGACTTTCTCTCCGCCCCTGCCCATCACCAGCTCTTTTACGACTATATCAGATTCCCCTGAGGATACCTACAGGCAGCAAGAGCCAGAAACTAAGGTGGATCTTATTTTTCAAAAAAGTTAAAGCGCTAAGTATAAATAGTTAATCCCACTTGTAAAAATGCAAAACCTCAAACCTTTAGTTTCCTCTGCAAAATAAATTGGCTAGGGTAGGGCTTGAACCAGGCACCAGGCAATGCTCTTGCAGAGGTCTTTTAGCGCTGACATCCTGGGATAGTACGACGGGTTCAAGATGTCAGCTTGGGAGTAGGAGGCTGCTAAACTTGATCATATACTCTATGCACTTTAATGGACTTTCTCCCCGCCCCTGCCCATCACCAGCTCTTTTACGACTATATCAGATTCCCCTGAGAATACCTACACTCTAGCATAACGAACTACAATTTAGCAAAACGTGGGCCCGAGGAAGCACCCAATAAATGTCTGCTGAATGAATGAACACCTGCGGGCTTAGGTTCCACCGCGCTTATTCGTAAGCGTCCCCAAGGACCAGATCGCAAATCGAGCTCAGGCCCGGGTAGAGGTCGAGCTCCCCAACCCCGCTCCGCACTTCCCTCCTCCAGTAACCAAGTCTAAACTGATGCCTGCTCAGTGACCGGCCGCGGTGGTTCTCACTGCGGGGCAACTTGACTTGCTCTAATGATCTGGGACAGGCATCTGCAGATAGCGCCCTCAACAGAATTAGGACCGAGCGGGTACCGAACCAGGAAAAGCCAGACATTGCCTTAAAGCAGATCCAAATAGTTCATCTTTGAGGACGCTGGTGGACCAAAGAGAACGCTGTCTGCTGAAAAACTTCTTCCCCTCTTTCTCCCACACTATCTTGTTGCTGGAGCAACTGTGGGCGTCACCAACATGACGGCGGAAATAGCACAAAAAGATACACGTCTCCAGCTCACGGACAGATCCGTTGCGCAGGCGCATTAGCGTCCTCTGGCTGTAGTTCTCATTCTGTAGATATATTCTGCGTCTGCGCATTACTTGTTTCGTGCCTTGGCCGGCCTATACGCCTGCGCAAAGTAGCAAACTGGGGAGGGCGGAGCTGGGCTACTAGCGGTGCGCATGCGCCGACACTACATCCGGTGTGGTCGTCGGGTCCGCTAGGAGTTTGGGGTACGCCGGCCGGAATATCGAGCGTGTAGTCATGTCGGCGTCGGTGTTGTCGGTCATCTCGCGGTTCTTAGAAGAGTACTTGAGCTCCACTCCTCAGCGTCTGAAGTTGTTGGACGCGTACCTCCTGTATATACTGCTGACCGGGGCGCTGCAATTCGGTTATTGTCTCCTCGTGGGGACCTTCCCCTTCAACTCTTTCCTCTCGGGCTTCATCTCCTGTGTGGGGAGTTTTATCCTAGCGGGTAATGATTCTATAAGTGCTGTCAGTTATAATGTGTTACTTTGATGCGTGCTTTTATTCCCACAGTACTCGTCTCTCTATATGAGACCACCGCCTCGTGAAGTTGAGAGGAACCTGCATTGCCCTCTTTTTGTGAATGGGGAAATTGAGGCACATTCAGGTTGTCGTGCCTAATACCAAAGAGCCGCCGAGGAGGTGGGATTAAATCTGGAAACACCTTCATGTTGCTGTTCAACCTGGTGATCCACTTCACTTCATATTGGTCCATGGAAAACTCCCAACTTTCACTTAGCTTTAACACAACTTTGAAGTTGGTAAACTTTTAAAATGGAAAACCCAACTGTGAAGCTGTCATTTCACTATCCTGAAGTCAGTTTTCACTCACATAGGTCTATTTTAGCTTTATTATTCTGAATCCCAGCAAATTTGATACCTTGTAGACTGCCATATTTAACGAGAGCTGACTGTCCCCATATATTTTTGCCAGAATCTGACCTTTCTTGCTCAACAGGGATTCACTGAATACTGAGTCCAGGCTTGGCCCAGGGAGTGTTGGCCAGTACAGTTTATAGGTGGCTACCACATGAACTTTTCCAGTCATGGTATCACCTGCTGCATGACTTGGAAAACATGCCAAAATTCATGTTTTTTTTTTTCCCACGTGTGATCATCAACAGTCACATTGTAAATTGTATTTTGAATTTCATACAAGGTATGGTAAAAGCTTTGGGGATACACCTGGTATATGTTTCTTGTCCTCAACGAGTTTACAGTGTAATTGGGGCATAGACGAAATACAGTGTTAGAATTGTCTGGAGACTTCATTTACAGTGGAGTCTTAATTACAGCTTAAAGTTAGAAACCTATAGCATGCTTATTACACATTCAAATTGCTAGTTCAGACTCATGCCAGAGATACTCTGCCTTCTACTCTGTTTCTCAAGTTAAGATAAGTCTAAGGACTTAAGGACTAGTTCAGTAAGCCTGGCCTGGAGTTGCAGAGTTAAGCCTGTACATCTTTGAATTTTGGCTTAGATGACCAAGACCTGGTTCTTTGTAGCAGCATCCTGGTCTGCAGGAGTTTATATGTTATCATCATCAGATATACTACCCTCTTTGCTCTAGACTCCTCCTTCCTCCCCTAAAATACTGTTCATGACTAAGAATTTTATTAGCCAGACGGGAGAAGGAATCTATTTATTTATTTTTTATTTCTTTGGCTACCATGTGGCATGTGGGATCTTAGTTCCCTGACCAGGGATTGAACCCGCGCCCCCTGCATTGGAAGCACAGCATCTTAACCACTGGACTGCCAGGGAAGTCCCAGGAGAAGGAATCTTGAGAATGTCTGATTTTGTTTTCCAGGTCTGGAAAGAGTAGGAATAGGGCGGGGCCTAAAAGGTTATTAAAAAAACCAGCCTTCTCTGTGCTGAAGTCACCCTGGCTTCATAAGCTTCTAGGGTTAAGAATGACTTCTCAGGGCTATGTGGAAGAGTGGATTGCAGAAGAGTGGATGTGGACTGGAGTTGCAGATTATTGGTGTGATAAAAGTCAGAAGATTTTTTTTAGCAGATAATTTTTCCAGTGCCAAGTCTTTTTTTTTGAGGCTGTTGTGGCTGAAGTTGAATTGGCAGACCCCCTACTCTCCTCCTCAATGAGAAGTTGATGGCCTGTCATTGAACAGAATGCCTAGTGAAAGGGCACTTTAATAGTGAGGTCCTTTTGGGGGAGTCTGATGTCCATAGGTGTTGGATAATTGGTAATTGGGCCAGGGAAATGCAAGTTGCTTCAGGAAAAGACAGGATTCAAGACAATTCAGAGTTGCTGTGGAAGGGTATCATTTGCATTTCTTTTGACAGACTTGACCTTACTAAATCCACTGCTGCCATTTGTTAGCTCAGATGCTCAGCTGGATACTGTTTTTTTAAAAAAGTTTTGGCTGTTTTGGGTCTTTGTTGTGGTGTGTGGGCTTCTCATTGCGGTGGCTTCTCTTGTTGCGGAGCATGGGCTGTAGGTGCGTGGGCTTTGGTAGTTGTGGCGCGCGGGCCTAGTTGCTCCGCGGCATGTGGGATCTTCCCGGACCAGGGCTTGAACCTGTGTCCCCTGCATTGGCAGGTGGATTCTTAACCACTGCACCACCAGGGAAGCCCTGGATACTGGTTTTAATGGGAAGTTTTAAATTTGGAGTTTATCCTTTGTTCTGGTTGTTGGGAAGGGAAGGCTTGTACTTATTTATAGTGCTGAGGTTTCTAACTTCCCCGAGTTGTGTTTCCTATTGGAAGAGAACGGAGGAGGCCAGTTTGGCTGAGAAAGGGAATTGTAGGCGATTACGTTGAAGGATTAGGTAGTGCTGGATGCTAGAGCTTTGAGTGCCAGGCCAAGGAGTTTTATCCTGTAGGTAATAGGAATGCATCTAAGGATTAAAAAATTTTTTTAAATAGTTTTAGATTTAAGTAAAGGAGCGATTTAAATTGGTGTTAATGTGTAGGATGAATTGGAGGGAAAAGTTCTTAATTTCTTTTTTGGCAGTCTGTTCTCTTCCATTCCTTCTGCATGTGTTATGTAGCATATGTTCTTTGGAAATTGATTAGTACCTTTTAAACCGATATAGGATACTGTCACATTTTTTTAAAAGCCTGGTGTTATTTGGGCCTGATGAAAATGGTCTGTTTTCTTCTCTTCCCTCATGACCAGGAAACTTAACCATAGTTTCAAGGAGACAGAGGTAGAAAATTGCCATTGAGAAGTCTTTTTTTTTTTTTGGATCAACAGTTTACAGTATAGTAGGCTTTGAAAGGACTTCAGAGGTAGAATATTTTTCTTCTTTCAGACAGATTTTAAACATCCTCAGCAGCTGACTGTTTATCTTGTGGTTAAATCTCTCTAGAGGAGGACATCTGTCCCTTTTCAGAGTAGCGTGTCACTGTTGGCAGCCCTTCTAGTTTCCTTTTTTACCTAACTGAAATCCCTCTTTTTGCTCATTTAAAGTGCTATTTTGGAGGGATGAGTGGAAAACAATAAGACTGTCCTTAGAATAAATCTTTGATCTTGAAATCAGTTTTTAAGTCATTTCACAACTTTGATCTATTCTATTTTCTAATCTGTATGAAATATTTACGGATTAAAAAAAGTAGTTTTGTTCCCCCTAGTTTACAGATCCAAAAACAGTTTGAATCTGAAAGGCAAGGGGTCCTAATTCAGAGTGTTTTCTATCTCACAGGAGATCTTGGGCTGTGTGGACTGGGGTCCAGCATTTCTTTGGAAATTATCTATTAGATTTCTGGGCCCATAACTTATCCAGGAGATTGGAAGTTTGCCAGCCTTATGCCTGACAGTCCTGTTTCTAAACCTGGGAGATCTTGGGCTGTGTGGACTGGGTGGGGTCCAGCATTTCTTTGGAAATTATCTATTAGATTTCTGGGCCCATAACTTATCCAGGAGATTGGAAGTTTGCCAGCCTTATGCCTGACAGTCCTGTTTCTAAACCACTTTCATATCCATTGCTACCTTTTCATCCTCTGTCACTCAGACTCTCAATATCTCTTATCTGGACTACTGTAATCTTCCTTATTGATCTCTCACACTCTCATCTCTCTCCCTCCAGTCCATCTTCCACTATGTTTGCAGGCTTGATTTGACTTGCAAATCTGATTGTGCTACTCCCCACATAAAATTTGTCTGTACCCAAAGAGAAATTTAAAAAAATTTTAATGGCATAGAGGGTCTTTGATAATCCGGTCCCGGCCACATCTCCAGCTTCATCTCATCTCTGCCTCCTCTGTACTTTATATTCCAGCATTATTGAGTTACTTGTTATTCCCTGAACGTGCCGAGATGTCTTAAGCTATTTTACCTTTGTTTGACTGCCCAGAAAATTCCTTCACTTCTCAGCCATCTCAGCTCAAGTGCTGCTTCCATTTGAACCCTTCCCTGGCTCTTCAGATTTAGGTCTTTCTCCTGTATTCCTATTTCACTACACTCTCTGTCACTCAGACTCTCAATATCTCTTATCTGGACTACTGTAATCTTCCTTATTGATCTCCCACACTCTCATCTCTCTCCCTCCAGTCCATCTTCCACTATGTTTGCAGGCTTGGTTTGACTTGCAAATCTGATTGTGCTACTCCCCACATAAAATTTGTCTGTACCCAAAGAGAAATTTAAAAAAATTTTAATGGCATAGAGAGTCTTTGATAATCCGGTCCCGGCCACATCTCCAGCTTCATCTCATCTCTGCCTCCTCTGTACTTTATATTCCAGCATTATTGAGTTACTTGTTATTCCCTGAGTAATCTTCCTTATTGATCTCCCACACTCTCATCTCTCTCCCTCCAGTCCATCTTCCACTATGTTTGCAGGCTTGATTTGACTTGCAAATCTGATTGTGCTACTCCCCACATAAAATTTGTCTGTACCCAAAGAGAAATTTAAAAAAATTTTAATGGCATAGAGGGTCTTTGATAATCCGGTCCCGGCCACATCTCCAGCTTCATCTCATCTCCGCCTCCTCTGTACTTTATATTCCGGCATTATTGAGTTACTTGTTATTCCCTGAACGTGCCGAGATGTCTTAAGCTATTTTACCTTTGTTTGACTGCCCAGAAAATTCCTTCACTTCTCAGCCATCTCAGCTCAAGTGCTGCTTCCATTTGAACCCTTCCCTGGCTCTTCAGATTTAGGTCTTTCTCCTGTATTCCTATTTCACTACACTGTAGTGGTGTAGTGCTCTTTTCATCTCTGCATCCTCAGTGCTTAACACTATGTTAAATTGTGAGCATACCTATAATAAGTTAAGGAATATTGAGCTATTATGTGCCAGGTTCCCTGCCAGGGTACTGAGGATTTAACTGTGGAACGCGCAGACATGATCTCTACTCCCACAGAGTTTATAATCTAGTGGGAGATGCTGACAAGTAAACCTGGATATAGTGCTGTGATGGAGAAGTATTGGTGAGAATAGGAACACAAGTAGGCACTCACCCCTGCCCAGTGGTCCTGTAATACTTCCCTGATATGGTTGCTTTTCCAAAATATGCTTCATATTTTCTCCCTTCACTTTTATCTATATTTTCTCTTTTCCTTTATTCTCAGTTGATGATCTTGCTTTATTTTTTTTTTTGCTAAAAAAGAAATCCTTTCATCTTTCTACCAAGGAATCATAGCAACCCACCTACACATGGACCCCCTGCTCTTTGACTTATTTCTTGTAATGGTGGATGATATATCCCTTTCCTAGCAGAGGTCAGCTTCTTCACTTGTGCAGAGGATCCAGTCTTCTCTTGCTCACTCAGGGACTCAGCTTCTGTAATCATCCCTCCATTCTGCATCATTAATTTCTCTCTACTGGATCATTCCCGTCATACATACATGCTCTAATATCGTCCAATTAAAAAAATTAATTTGACTTCAGATACCCCTTCAGCTACTATTCCATGTCTTTCTGCTCCATCATCACAGAATTCCTTGAAAGAATAGTTGTCTAGTTGCTGTTTCTGCTTTCTCACTGTCCATTCATTCCTTAACCTCTTGGTGGTGGTCTGTCCCCACCACTACAGTGAAACTGCTCTTGCCATCTTGCCAGATCTAATGACCATGTACCTCACCTTGCCTGAATGCTCAGCAACATTTAGCACTTAACATAGTTGGCTGCTTCCTTCTGAGTGAGTGAAGTACTTTCTTCTCAAAGCTTTTGCAACGCTACACTTTACTGCTTGTTCCTTCTCACCTCATTGGTTTTTCCTTCCTACTGTTTGTGCTAGGTGCTTTTTGGTCTGAGGGCATGGTTCTAGACCTCTTCTCTGTGTTTCTTTCCCATATGTGAATTTAAATAATGTCTATATAACTACAACTACCACATTTATATTTTCAGTTTTGACCTATTCCCTGAATTCCAAATTAGTAAGTCCAGTTGCCTACTTGACATCTTCACTTGATGTCTAACACACAACTCCAGATTGAACCTTCCGGCCTAGCCATCTGCCTCTTCACTGGTCAGTACATGGTGTCAACTTCGGTTAAGTTGTTGAAGCCACAAATTTAGAAGGTTTTGTTTTTTTTGGCTGCTCGGCCCGTGGGATCCTAGTTCCCCGACCAGGGATTGAATTGAACCCGGGCCCTCGGCAGTGAAAGCTCAGAGTCCTAACCACTGGACTGCCTGGGAATTCCCTAGAAGGTTTTCTTGATTCCTTGATTTCTCTTATCTCCCACATCCATTACATCAGCAAGCCCTGTCTTCTCCAAAATACAGCCTGTATCTCTTGAGTTCTGTCCCTTTTTTTTTTTTGTGGTACGCGGGCCCCTCACTGTTGTGGCCTCTCCCCTCACGGGCCCAGCCGCTCCGCGGCATGTGGGATCTTCCCGGACCGGGGCACAAACCCATATCCCCTGCATTGGCAGGCGGATTCTCAACCACTGAGCCACCAGGGAAGCCCACTTCTCTCCCTTTTGACTACCATTACCTGAGCTCTTTGGCTCCTGCATGACTCTTCGGCTTCTTGAACTTTGCAAACCATTCTCCGCATTGCAGTTCTACCATCCTTAAAAATTTTAGATCAGGTTATTTTACTCATCTGCTCAAAACTTTGAAATATTGCTCCATTGTACTTAGAACTACATCCAGACTCTTTACTGAAGCTTACAAAGTCCCACTGATTTGGCCCTTGTCTCCCTCTTGCCCTTGATCCCTGCAGTCTGGTCAGTCTGACCAAGATTGTTCTTGCTATCTGGAATGCTCTGCCCCTATATCTTTGCATGGTTGGCTCCTGTCTTTCAAATTTTGGTCTTAAATAGCACCTTCTTAGAGAAGCCTTCTGTGACCACCAAATAAGAAATAGCTTCCCAGTCACTCTTTTATTACCTTGCTTTTCTTCATAGCGCATATCACTGCCTCATATTTCCTTGTTGTTTTCTCATTTATTATGTTTCTCTCCATTAGAGTGTAAGTTCCCTGGGAGCCAGACTCTTGTCTGCCTTGTTCTGTGCCATAGTCCTAGCACCTGGGACAGTGCATGGCGCATAGTAGATGCTCAGTAAATATTTTGCTGACTAAGTGAATATTTAAGGAGAAAAATTAGAACTGCTAAAATGGAGCAAGCTGCCTTAGGAGGTAGTACATTTCCATCTTTGGAAGTGCTCAGGAAGGACTGAAGGATCTTTTGTGGAGGAGCTTTTTCAACAGGTGTTCTTTGCCTTTTTTGAGAATTACAAACTGTCCAGAGCCTGTGTTACTGATAGAGGCGGCATATCCCTGCATCTGAGGGATTTGCTGACTGTCAGTAACACAGTCTCTGGATGGTTTGTATTTCTGCACCTGAGGATGACTTACCAGATTCTGGATATGGTGAGTATACTTTGGAACTATTCCCAGCTGATTCATGCAGCCTCCCCTGGCATGCCCATATCTGCCACCTCTTGGGTATTTTGTGCATTAGATGGGGTGTTGGTCTTTAGGACCTTCAGGGTCCTTTGCATCTCTGTGCAATTCTGATTCTTATGTTGTCATTGAAGCAACTTGGGTTACTATGATTATGATAATGATAACACATCAATTCATTTCTTTGTCTACCTTCATGGGGAGCTTCTCTTTCCTTTTGTCCCCTCATATTTCTCGAAGCACTACTCTACTCCCATCTTCCACCCCAATAGCTGCTGTTAATCGTGTTTGATACCTTTCTCCTGTGTGTGTGTGTGTGTGTGTGTGTGTGTACCTAATGACCAGTCTGCAGAAACTCTATGTCACTGAAAAAATCTCCAAATTCTAGGAAGGAGTTAGGTGTCACAAGCCTGCAGCAGCAGCCTACCTATTTGTTAAACCAAAGAGGTTGAGCAAATCAGAGTCTTAGAATATAGCTCTTAACCAGAGTTATACATAAAAATCATCTGGGAAACTTGAAAATTACTGATGCCAGGGCCCCAGAGATTCTAACAGGCTCCGGACGCGCAGGCTCAGCGGCCATGGCTCACGGGCCCATCTGCTCCGCGGCATGTGGGATCTTCCCGGACCGGGGCACAAACCCGTATCCCCTGCATCGGCAGGCGGATTCTCAACCACTGAGCCACCAGGGAAGCCCACTTCTCTCCCTTTTGACTACCATTACCTGAGCTCTTTGGCTCCTGCATGACTCTTCGGCTTCTTGAACTTTGCAAACCATTCTCCGCATTGCAGTTCTACCATCCTTAAAAATTTTAGATCAGGTTATTTTACTCATCTGCTCAAAACTTTGAAATATTGCTCCATTGTACTTAGAACTACATCCAGACTCTTTACTGAAGCTTACAAAGCCCCACTGATTTGGCCCTTGTCTCCCTCTTGCCCTTGATCCCTGCAGTCTGGTCAGTCTGACCAAGATTGTTCTTGCTATCTGGAATGCTCTGCCCCTATATCTTTGCATGGTTGGCTCCTGTCTTTCAAATTTTGGTCTTAAATAGCACCTTCTTAGAGAAGCCTTCTGTGACCACCAAATAAGAAATAGCTTCCCAGTCACTCTTTTATTACCTTGCTTTTCTTCATAGTGCATATCACTACCTCATATTTCCTTGTTGTTTTCTCATTTATTATGTTTCTCTCCATTAGAGTGTAAGTTCCCTGGGAGCCAGACTCTTGTCTGCCTTGTTCTGTGCCATAGTCCTAGCACCTGGGACAGTGCATGGCGCATAGTAGATGCTCAGTAAATATTTTGCTGACTAAGTGAATATTTAAGGAGAAAAATTAGAACTGCTAAAATGGAGCAAGCTGCCTTAGGAGGTAGTACATTTCCATCTTTGGAAGTGCTCAGGAAGGACTGAAGGATCTTTTGTGGAGGAGCTTTTTCAACAGGTGTTCTTTGCCTTTTTTGAGAATTACAAACTGTCCAGAGCCTGTGTTACTGATAGAGGCGGCATATCCCTGCATCTGAGGGATTTGCTGACTGTCAGTAACACAGTCTCTGGATGGTTTGTAATTCTGCACCTGAGGATGACTTACCAGATTCTGGATATGGTGAGTATACTTTGGAACTATTCCCAGCTGATTCATGCAGCCTCCCCTGGCATGCCCATATCTGCCACCTCTTGGGTATTTTGTGCATTAGATGGGGTGTTGGTCTTTAGGACCTTCAGGGTCCTTTGCATCTCTGTGCGATTCTGATTCTTATGTTGTCATTGAAGCAACTTGGGTTACTATGATTATGATAATGATAACACATCAATTCATTTCTTTGTCTACCTTCATGGGGAGCTTCTCTTTCCTTTTGTCCCCTCATATTTCTCGAAGCACTACTCTACTCCCATCTTCCACCCCAATAGCTGCTGTTAATCGTGTTTGATACCTTTCTCCTGTGTGTGTGTGTGTGTGTGTGTGTGTGTGTGTGTGTGTGTGTGTGTGTGTGTGTATGTATGCAGTTTAAGAGAAATCTGAAAGGGAATAATATTTTTGGCTTTTTTTCACTTAATGTATCTTAGACATCTTTACTGTCAATGTATAGCAGTGTATAGAATTAATCTCATTCTTTTGAATAATTGCATGGGATTTTATTGCATGTCTGTCGTGTAATTTATTTAAGTAATCCCCTTGATGTCATTTGGACTGTTTTCACTTTTTTTTTTTCAACTTTACGAACATGCTGTTAGAATGCCTTTGTTCTCTAAGATAAATTCTTTACTCAAAAGACATTTAAAATATAATAGATGTTGCCAGTTGCTCTCCCAAATGGGTGAACCAAGCAAGCTATACTCACCACAGTGGGATTTTAACTGGTCGCCCTTGCTTCAGTCAGTGTCCTTCATATTTTGAAGGGTTCAGGTGCCTGAAAAGATCCAGGGTTTTTCCACAGTGTTTGCATGTTTAAGCATAATGAAGATTCTCTTGCCATGGCGATGGACTCTGGAGAAGTAGTCTGGTAGTTTTTAAAAAAAAATTTGTTTATTTTTTATTTATTTATTTTTGGCAGCATTGGTTTTTCGTTGTCGCGTGCGGGCTTTCTAGTGGTGAGCGGGGGCTACTCTTCATTGTGGTGCGCGGGCTTCTCATTGCGGTGGCTTCTCTTGTTGCAGAGCACGGGCTCTAGGTTCACGGGCTTCAGTAGTTGTAGCATGTGGGCTCAGTAGTTGTGGCTTGCGGGCTCTAGAGCGCAGGCTCAGTAGTTGTGGTGCACGAGTTTAGTTGCTCTGCAGCATGTGGGATCTTCCTGGACCGGGGCTCGAACCCATGTCCCCTGCATTGGCAGGCGGATTCTTAACCACTGTGCCACCAGGGAAGCCCAGTCTGGTAGTTCTCTGACCTTTGGGTTAGATCTCAGTCTGTTGCCTTTTCTTGGTTAGTGATGGAATGGATGCTAGCCTGAAGCAAATTCGCGTTAAGTAGTGTAATCATTTGTCACAGGTATAAAGGTATTTTGGAAAAGTGTATTCCTAGAGCTTTCTTTTCATGTCAAATGGTGACTGTGGCTATGGTATCAGGTTGGAATCTTCAAGGGTACAGAGTGTGGTAGTGGAGAGTTCTCTGTCAAAGTCATGTAACTTAGATCTCTTGCCTTTTTTGAGACAAAGTTCTTGTCTTTCTCAAGACAAGAACTTTGAGATCAAAGATTATCTACAGTTGTGAGGTCCTCATGGATAAGCATCTCTGCTGTCTAATATACACATTCTATTGGAAATAATTCACAATTTTATAACTTTTGGTCATTCAGCCTAGCCCCTTTGTTACTGCCTCAACTACATCTTGATCTAGGTATAATTATAAACTTAATTCGGGAGATAAGAGAGTGCTAAAGATTTTTTGGTTTTATATCAATATTTTTTTTTTCTAAGTAAGCCTTTGGTTTTTAGCCTAACTCTGAGAAGTCGTATTGTTCCCTTAAACAATTAACAGCATAAAATTTGTGTACAACTTGATGAACTTTTAAATTCACCCTTTTAGCCACCACCAGATTAGGATATAGAACATTATCAGTACCCTAGAGGCCTCTCCTCCTGCCTTCCCAGTCATCTCCTGTGAACGATAAAAACCACTGTCCTGATTTGTATTACTGTAGATTGGTTTTGGCCAGTTTTAAGCTTTATATAAGTAGAATCATAAAGCATGTATTTTTTGGCATCTGGATTATGTTGCTCATCATGATATTTGCCGAATTCATCCATGTTGTGAAGTTCTTTTTCATTGCTATATGGTATTCTATTGTATGCATATGCCATAATTTACCCATTTTACTGTTTTTTTTGGCTTGTGGGATCTCAGTTCCCCAACCAGGAATTAACCCGGGCCCCTGTCAGTGAAAGCGCCGAGTCCTAACGACTGGACCGCCAGGGAATTCTCCCCATTTTACTGTTGATAGACATTAGATTGCTTCAAGTTGGGGGCCACCATGGGTATCATTCCTGTATGTGCCTTTTGATGGACTTACGTATCATTTCTGCTGGAACAGAATTGTTGGGTCAGAGGGTATGTGTGTGTGCATTAGTCATACTTGTTTCATACTTCTTGATAATCACTTTTGTGTTTTTCTTCTTGTACAGTTTGTCTGAGAATACAGATCAACCCACAAAACAAAGCGGATTTCCAAGGCATCTCCCCGGAGCGAGCCTTTGCTGATTTTCTCTTTGCCAGCACCATCCTGCACCTTGTTGTCATGAACTTCGTTGGCTGAATCATTCCCATTTACTTAATTGAGGCGTAGGAGACTAGAAGAATGTAAGTGATGATCTTAGTGCTTGTCACATAGTGTTGGTTTTAGAAACAGAAATCAGAGGGGCTGGTTTTGATCATGGTTGTCAGAGTTCCCATATTGTTGATAAGATGTTTGCAGAATTTTCCATATTGGTCTACAAAGTATGTGTTAACATAATGATTCATCAGTGCTGCTGCTCTTGGTCGTTGCCTTCTCTTCTCACTATTCTGCAAATCATTAAGATGACAGAAAATGAGAGTTTGCTTGTAGCTAATACATTAATTTCTGCACCAATAACTCCATGAAAATAACTCTGAGATCTTGGAAGAGACGTAAATTGTAGGTTTTGCTTTTAGATTAGCTCTATAATTTTTTTTCTGATTTTGATCTCGGATGACTTCAAATGCTGGGCCATTGTCCCCATAGTACCTAGTATAGTGCTTACACCTGATAGACATCCAGCATATGCTGAATGAATGACGATGGCTGCTTGCTTATATATGTACTAAATTAAAAATTAATGGGAGAATTGGATTAGCTTGGGAGAACACTTTAACATATAGGATGAGATGCCATTTGGTCATTTGCCAGTTTTCTTTTTTTAGCAATATAGCTCTTTTTTTTTTTTTTTTAAGTAAACTCATATAGAATCTCAGCAGTGGAGCTGAGTTGTTCTGATTGACAGAAGTTGAAAAGCCCTCTTTGCTTGGGCTCTCCATGTGTGGTATGCTCTCCCCTCCATCCTTCCCTCCTAAGCAGAATCCTAAAAGCTCTGAGAAGTACTTGACTCTCTCTCTGTCTGTGTGTGTATGTATATATATATATTATTTATTTATTTATTTATTTGGCCGTGCTGCACGGCATGCAGTATCCTAGTTCCCTGACCAAGGATGGAACCCATGTCCCCTGCCTTGGAAGTGCGGAGTCTTACCTACTGGACCACCGGGAAGTCCCTTGACTCTATCTTAAAACTTATTACAGAGGTCCAGAACAATCCACTGGCTTTCCCTGGCCACATAGCTAAGTGGAAGCAGCGTAGTGCTTTAGTCCAGTGGTGCTCTTGGCCTAGTGCTCTTTCAGTATCCCGTGTTGCTCACTGATGAATGAATGCACTCTATTCTTTGCCTTTCTCCTACAAAATTAAATGTTGCTATTACTGGGGTAGAGAAATGAGAACCTTAGGAAATTTACACTCTTTGGGGGAAGGATATCCCAGGACCAACCTCTTTCTATCACAGCTTGGAAAGCTATCATTTTTGTACTAATCAGAAATCTAACATAAGAGAGCAACCATGGACAAAGTGAATGCAATAATATGACAAGGACTTTACTTCAGTTTCTAGCATGAATCAGTTACTTAATATATTACATAAATCCTTTCCATAGATATTGTCTCAAAAACAGTACTGTTCAGGTAAGGTTTCATTTTTGGCAGTAAGTTGACAGAGGTGGTTTATATCAGTGAAGGAGGTTGTGAACCACTTCTTTCTACTATCTTAATACAGTTGAACGTTTTGGAGACCCAATCGGGACTTGAGTTGTTCCCCCATGTGCTAGTCAATGCCTTGATCCTGGGAACACAAAGAAAAGTAAAATGTGGCTGCCTTCAAGCAGTGAACAGTCTAGAAGGGGAGAAGGGCATGTAAACACAGCAGTTAGAGCCACGCTAAAGACCTGAACAAAGTGCTGTGGTGGTCCAGAGAACTGGGCCGCCATGCCATCTGGGAGCAGAGGCCGCAGACAACGTGCCTGACCAATGACAGCTTCTTGAGTACAGCTAGAAATTTCACCCACCAGCATTGACCTGCGAACATCCTGAGTAACCCTTGGGCTCTGATAGTAACCTTGCTGGAAAGGTCATAAGTCTTCTGATTGCCCTACTCTAAATTTTTAGTTAACTTTTTCTAGATGAGTCATGTTGTATGCTTTAACAAGGGGACAGAGCAAACGGTTCAAGGATGTTTGTTCTCTAGGATCAGGGAGATACCAAATCATGAAAAATAATTTCCTAGGGCTGTTGTGATTAGAGGAGGACTCTGCAGCAGAGAGGCTAGTATTTCAAAATCATGACAAAAACAGAGACAAAAAAGCAGGCTCAGCAGAAACTGCATACTGCAGACCCTATTAACGATCTAGGGCCACCTGCTCAACTGGGAATTATGGGCCCAAGGTATAGCACAATCTTCCAATCTCAGATTGCATTGTTAAATCATTCTATAGAGAGTATATTCGTAGTGAAATTCTTCTGTGGGGGACTCCCCGGGGGTTTTTCATAGAGATCATTTGTGAAATGATCACAATTTGACATATACCGTACCGTCCTGCCCTCAATTTTCAAGTATACATTTATTTGCCCTTTTTCTGTGCTTCTTACTCAGTTCTATGTGCAGTGTGCTAAAACACTTTTAAAATGGTTTTCGAGGGCTTCCCTGGTGGCACAGTGGTTGAGAGTCCGCCTGCCGATGCAGGGGACATGGGTTCGTGCCCCGGTCCGGGAAGATCCCACATGCCGCGGAGCGGCTAGGCTCGTGAGCCATGGCCACTGAGCCTGCGCATCTGGAGCCTGTGCTCCGCAGCGGGAGAGGCCACAACAGTGAGAGGCCTGTGTACCGCAAAAAAAAAAAAAAAAAAAAAAAAAAAAAGGTTTTCGAGTGAGTTTTCAATATCAACTCAGAAGGTAGAACAAAACAGATTGAATAGTCTCCATATTTGACAAGTATGTTGAGAGTTAGGTATAAAAAGAATAAACATCTATAGCTTACTGCTCTTGTGTGAATTTGGGGGTGACATTTAAAACCAGCAGCTACTGTGAAAAAGCATATCAAAAGAAAATGTCACTGAGTTAAAGAAATTTATTCCAGGAGAAGTAAGGAAGTTAACAGATAGTGCTCACGTGGGCCAGGCTTTAAGTTTTATTTTATTTTCAAAACAACCTTATGAGGATAGTCTTGGTAATTCCACTTACAGATGAGAAACTGAGGTTCAAAGAACCTTGCTGGAGATCTTTTAACTCTAATAATCCAGTCTGATGTCAAAAAATTATTTTAATATCTGTTTTTGCTTAAAGTTGCTTATTATAAAGTATTTGACAATTGCAGAGTTAAAGAAATGTGTTTAAAAAGTTACCACAGGGACTTCCCTGGCAGTCCAGTGGTTAGGACTTTGCCTTCCAATGCAGGGGGTGCTGGTTTGATCCCTGATCAGGGAGCTAGGATCCTACATGCCTCGCAGCCAAAGAACCAAAACGTAAAACAGAAACAATATTGTAACAAATTCAGTAAAGACTTTAAAAATGGTCCACATCAAAAAAGAAAAAAAGTTACCACAGTTATTTTTATCACCATCCTTTCCTTTATTACTTACTTTCTTTGCTTGTATGACAATTTAAAAAATACAGAAAAGTACAGAGAAGAATATAAAAAACACCGCCGTGTATCCACCACCTGGAATGAACAGGTTTTGAACAGATTAAGCATTGTAGATTGAGCTGAAGTTCCTTTGAATCCCTCCAGTCCCCATTCCTTCCCTCTGCTGTAAGGCTTGACCGTCTTCATGGCAGTTTTGTTCAGCTAGGACTATTGTAAAACCTACATCTGTTAACACAGCCTTTTCCAAACTTCAGACTTTTGTGGCCTCCTGAAAACGTGTCCAGAGATGGCAGTGTGAGAAACCTGTGGTAAAAGTTAGCTGTTCAGTTGGCAGCACTGGTATAAGTGACTATGCCAGTGGTCAAGAATAGACTCATAGGGGCTTTCCCGGTGGTGCAGTGGTTAAGAGTCTGCCTGCCAATGCAGGGGACACTGGTTTGAGCCCTGGTCCGGGAAGATCCCACATGCCGCGGAGCAGCTAAGCCCGTTGCACCACAACTACTGAGCCTGCACTCTAGAGCCTGCGAGCCATAACTACTGAAGCCCGTGCACCACAACTACTGAAGCCCGCACTCCTAGAGCCCGTGCTCTGCAACAAGAGAAGCCACCACAATGAGAAGCCCGCGCACTGCAACGAAGAGTAGCCCCTGCTCGCTGCAACTAGAGAAAGCTCGTGTGCAGCAACGAAGACCCAACATAGCCAAAAAAAATAAATAATAAAAAAAGAGAAAAGAATAGACTCATAATGTTTTTTAGATTATCATAAAAATGAAAATGCAAATAGATAACTAATAAGAACCTGCTGTATAAAAACAATAAAATAAAATTCAGAAAAAAATGAAAATGCAGGGCTTCCCTGGTGGCGCAGTGGTTGAGAGTCCGCCTGCCGATGCAGGGGACACGGGTTCGTTCCCCGGTCCAGGAAGATCCCACATGCCGTGGAGCGGCTAGGCCCGTGAGCCATGGCTGCTGAGCTAAAAAAAAAAAAAAAAAAAGAATCCGCTTGCCAAGGCAGGGGACACGGGTTCGAGCCCTGGTCCGGGAAGATCCCACATGACGCGGAGCAACTAAAGCCTGTGCGTCACAGCTACTGAGCCTGTGCTCTAGAGCCCGTGAGCCACAGCTACTGAAGCCCTTGCGCCTACAGCCGCTGCTCTGCAACAAGAGAAGCCACCGCAACGAGAAGCCCACGCACTGCAACGAAGAGTAGCCCCTGCTTGCCGCAGTTAAAGAAAGCCTGTGCGCAGCAAAGACCTAACGCAGCCAAAACTAAAATAAATAAATCAATTTATTAAAAAAAATGAAAATGCAAAAGTGAAAAATGCTCCTAGTGAGCTTCTGAGTTGGGAGAATCCATGCACACCTAAAGTGATGATCAGTGTTTGGCACTTAGGTGGCAGTAATCTGTTTTGAATGAATGCATTATATAGAAGTTCAGTAGGTTTAAATATTTAAAGATTTACATACTATCTGTAAATATTTCCTGTTTTGTTTTTTCATGTCTCCTTGTGAAATTCTTTTCAGAAAATGTCAGCCTATCTCAGGTGTTCTGAAGGGAATTGAAGAAAAGAGGGACTTAGCTACATTGGGTCACAGCTTGGGAAGGAAAGTTCCTGATGACTGGGCCCTGGATCAGAGGGAGAAGTGAACAGGGCTTTGACAAGGGGACAGACCTGAGCTTGGAAGTATGCTCAGCCTGAGGGCGATTGTTTGCCACCAGGTTGTGCTGAAACCTTGTTAGTGTTGCTTTGTTTTTATGGTGGAGGCTGTTCTCCCACAGATCTTTAAAAATTCGTAGTGTTTAATCCCGGCTGGAGCGAGGGCGCTACAGGGCTGGGCAGAACATAACTGACAAACAGTACTATTTCAAACAAGCAGTTGCCGTTGGCTTTTTGAATTCATCAGTAAAGTACTGTAGTAATCTAGAAAGTTACCTCTGGAAGGGGATCTAAATGTTATTTCTTAGGTGCTACTGCCACCCAGTGGCTTGTACATTTCATTGCTGAGAGAAGGTACTACAAAGCCCAAGAGAAGCTGAGTTTGGGGGAAGAAACCACAGATACCTTTGTGATAAAACCTAGTTTCTTTCCAGTCACAGGAGGGCAGCAGAGGTCCAAGCGGGCCTAGGTGTTGGGTGGGGCTTGCTTTACATTCTGGCCAGAGGTGGGCGGTGTCAGGCTCAAAAGGGCATGCAACCTTTGTCACCTAGGGAAGACCAAGTGCACGGTGACCCAGAGATTGACCTTTTATTTCCTTTTCTGATCTGTTAGTTCGAGAGCTCTCTTTCCGGTTTCTTGTAGACCTGTTTTTGCTCTCAGCATGACCTCCTGCTGGCAGTCATCTTTAATTTTGGGGGATGGGGGGGTTAGTTTCCATTTCATTTTCTCTGTGACATTTCACCTTATATTGAATTAGGTTTAGCCGCCAGATAAGTTCTCAAAAAGGGAACTACTCTAAATTTGTAGAAGGTATTTTGAGTTAGCATAATCTTTTCTCAACCCCCTTTTTTTTCCTGGTTGGAGGGTGAGATTCTTTACTTATTCTTAAAACCTTGAATCTGTTTATTTTATTTACAAAAAACCCAAATAATTGATGATTCTTGAATTGGTGATTGTGCGGGTGAGATTCTTTACTTATTCTTAAAACCTTGAATCTGTTTATTTTATTTACAAAAAACCCAAATAATTGATGACTCTTGAATTGGTGATTGTGCTCTATTTGGTATTTGGTTCATTTAAAACTACCAAAAAGAAAAAGAGAGAGAGAAAAAGAATAAAAGAGAATATCGAGTAGATTTGTTTTTTTTTTTAAATTTGGCCAAGCTTTGCATTTTGCAGGTTCCTAGTTCCTTGACCAGGGATGGAACCCGGGCCCCAGCAGTGAAAGTGCTGAGTCCTAACCACTGGACCGCCAGGGAATTCCCATAGATTTGTATTTATGAAGTTCATTCCCTGCCTTAGTTTCTCTAGCCTTGCAGCTCAGATGATTCCGACTGCAAGTCATCCTGCCCCCAGGTTGCATAAGACCCTCTTCTTGGGGCCTTCATGGTCCACTGTGCATGCCCCTAACGCTGCACTTACCACATGGTTATGAAACCATTCATTTTCCTGTCTCTCCCACTGGACTGTTAAATTCCCAGAGGGTGGGGACCTCAGAGCTTAGCACAGGGCTAACGGTCACAGTGCATGTTTGTTGAATGAGTGTATGAATGAGTAAATCATTTTCAGCTGCAACAAAGTGCTGTATAAAATAGCTGTATCATTAGTGATGTGGATGCTAAGATACGAGGAAAGTGCTGGGGAAGAAAGATGCCAAGGGAACAATTCACACGAGGAACGGTGGAGTGGGGCACGAGCGTGAGGCTAGAAGTCGGAAGACCTGTGTTGTAGACTTTGCTGTGTTGTTAACTAGTTGAATGGAGAAATCAGCTTGTCGTTGAGCCCTAATTTCCCTATGTGCACAGGGAGGGGATTGGCCTGGATGGTCATTAGAGTCTCTTGGCAGCTGTTAAAGCCTCTGATTAATAGTATTCATGATAGTCCCATTGTGTTTGAGGAGGATCATGCTGTTTGTGTGGATCCTCAATTGAGCTTTGCTTTTTTTTTTCTTCTTGCTTTTTACCTTCAGTTGTTGCTTTTTATCTATATTACCAGGTTTTCATCATCCATCAAAAGTGCGATTGTCTGTAACAAAATGCATGGTGTTTGTATAAGGCCTTTTACAAAATTAGACAACATTTATCAAATGTTTTACAGTTATCACATAACCAGGCTTGCAGGACTCACACTCCACATGCACTTTTAGAAAAAAAAATTATTTATTTATTTATGGCTGCGTTGGGTTTTCGTTGCTGTGCACGCGCTTTCTCTAGTTGTGGCGAGTGGGGGCTACTTTTTGTTGCGGCGCGTGAGCTTCAGTAGTTGTGGCTCGCGGCTCTAGAATGCAGGCTTGGTAGTTGTGGCGCACACGCTTAGTTGCTCTGCGGCATGTGGGATCTTCCCGGACCAGGGCTTGAACCCGTGTCCCCTGCATTGGCGGGTGGATTCTTAACCACTGTGCCACCAGGGAAGTCCCCACATACACTTTTACACACATCAACCCACGTCATCCTCACGGCCCACCCTGTGATGGAGGTAGACAAATAGTAGTGTTACCGTTCTGTACATGAGGTAATTAAAGCTTGGTGAAATTTTAAGTTGACTTGTCCAGGGCCTGGAACTAATAAGTGACTGGGTGGGAACTCAATAACAGATACTTTGACTTCATACTTTTATATTCTTGCCTCTCTATTATGTTCAAAGACTTATTTCAAACAAGCAGTTGCCGTTGGCTTTTTGAATTCATCAGTAAAGTACTGTAGTAATCTAGAAAGTTACCTCTGGAAGGGGATCTAAATGTTATTTCTTAGGTGCTACTGCCACCCAGTGGCTTGTACATTTCATTGCTGAGAGAAGGTACTACAAAGCCCAAGAGAAGCTGAGTTTGGGGGAAGAAACCACAGATACCTTTGTGATAAAACCTAGTTTCTTTCCAGTCACAGGAGGGCAGCAGAGGTCCAAGCGGGCCTAGGTGTTGGGTGGGGCTTGCTTTACATTCTGGCCAGAGGTGGGCGGTGTCAGGCTCAAAAGGGCATGCAACCTTTGTCACCTAGGGAAGACCAAGTGCACGGTGACCCAGAGATTGACCTTTTATTTCCTTTTCTGATCTGTTAGTTCGAGAGCTCTCTTTCCGGTTTCTTGTAGACCTGTTTTTGCTCTCAGCATGACCTCCTGCTGGCAGTCATCTTTAATTTTGGGGGATGGGGGGGTTAGTTTCCATTTCATTTTCTCTGTGACATTTCACCTTATATTGAATTAGGTTTAGCCGCCAGATAAGTTCTCAAAAAGGGAACTACTCTAAATTTGTAGAAGGTATTTTGAGTTAGCATAATCTTTTCTCAACCCCCTTTTTTTTCCTGGTTGGAGGGTGAGATTCTTTACTTATTCTTAAAACCTTGAATCTGTTTATTTTATTTACAAAAAACCCAAATAATTGATGATTCTTGAATTGGTGATTGTGCTCTATTTGGTATTTGGTTCATTTAAAACTACCAAAAAGAAAAAAAGAGAGAGAGAGAAAAAGAATAAAAGAGAATATCGAGTAGATTTGTTTTTTTTTTTTAATTTGGCCAAGCTTTGCATTTTGCAGGTTCCTAGTTCCTTGACCAGGGATGGAACCCGGGCCCCAGCAGTGAAAGTGCTGAGTCCTAACCACTGGACCGCCAGGGAATTCCCATAGATTTGTATTTATGAAGTTCATTCCCTGCCTTAGTTTCTCTAGCCTTGCAGCTCAGATGATTCCGACTGCAAGTCATCCTGCCCCCAGGTTGCATAAGACCCTCTTCTTGGGGCCTTCATGGTCCACTGTGCATGCCCCTAACGCTGCACTTACCACATGGTTATGAAACCATTCATTTTCCTGTCTCTCCCACTGGACTGTTAAATTCCCAGAGGGTGGGGACCTCAGAGCTTAGCACAGGGCTAACGGTCACAGTGCATGTTTGTTGAATGAGTGTATGAATGAGTAAATCATTTTCAGCTGCAACAAAGTGCTGTATAAAATAGCTGTATCATTAGTGATGTGGATGCTAAGATACGAGGAAAGTGCTGGGGAAGAAAGATGCCAAGGGAACAATTCACACGAGGAACGGTGGAGTGGGGCACGAGCGTGAGGCTAGAAGTCGGAAGACCTGTGTTGTAGACTTTGCTGTGTTGTTAACTAGTTGAATGGAGAAATCAGCTTGTCGTTGAGCCCTAATTTCCCTATGTGCACAGGGAGGGGATTGGCCTGGATGGTCATTAGAGTCTCTTGGCAGCTGTTAAAGCCTCTGATTAATAGTATTCATGATAGTCCCATTGTGTTTGAGGAGGATCATGCTGTTTGTGTGGATCCTCAATTGAGCTTTGCTTTTTTTTTTCTTCTTGCTTTTTACCTTCAGTTGTTGCTTTTTATCTATATTACCAGGTTTTCATCATCCATCAAAAGTGCGATTGTCTGTAACAAAATGCATGGTGTTTGTATAAGGCCTTTTACAAAATTAGACAACATTTATCAAATGTTTTACAGTTATCACATAACCAGGCTTGCAGGACTCACACTCCACATGCACTTTTAGAAAAAAAAATTATTTATTTTTTTACGGCTGCGTTGGGTTTTCGTTGCTGTGCACGCGCTTTCTCTAGTTGTGGCGAGTGGGGGCTACTTTTTGTTGCGGCGCGTGAGCTTCAGTAGTTGTGGCTCGCGGCTCTAGAATGCAGGCTTGGTAGTTGTGGCGCACACGCTTAGTTGCTCTGCGGCATGTGGGATCTTCCCGGACCAGGGCTTGAACCCGTGTCCCCTGCATTGGCGGGTGGATTCTTAACCACTGTGCCACCAGGGAAGTCCCCACATACACTTTTACACACATCAACCCACGTCATCCTCACGGCCCACCCTGTGATGGAGGTAGACAAATAGTAGTGTTACCGTTCTGTACATGAGGTAATTAAAGCTTGGTGAAATTTTAAGTTGACTTGTCCAGGGCCTGGAACTAATAAGTGACTGGGTGGGAACTCAATAACAGATACTTTGACTTCACACTTTTATATTCTTTCCTCTCTATTATGTTCAAAGACTTTTGGATGATGAATATATACATTTTGTTAGAAGGTTTCCATTAACAGTATTAAACTTGCTTCTCTTTTTTAAATGGGAAAAACTTAGGAGAGGTTGATAAGAAAGGATGAAGACAGGCTATCTAAAATGTTTCTGCAAAGTTGGTCATCTTTAGTATGATCTGGAAGAAGTGGAGGAGAATGCAGATCAGGAGACCCGACTTTATCCAGAGAGCGTGACCCTGGGCCGGCGCTGTCCAGTAGGACTTTGCATTTTGCAAATCTAAGTCTGCACTGCCAAATACGGTAGCTACTAGCCACATGTAGTTATTGAACATTTGAAGTGTGGCTAAGTGAGGCACTGCATTTTTCATTTTATTTACTTTTAACTCAGCTTAAATAGTCACCTGTGGCGTGGTGTTGGACAGCACAGCTCTGGACAAATCTGTCAAACTCTCAGATGATGGTTTCCTCATCTGTAAGACTGAGAGGATTGGACAAGCTGATCTCTATAGCTCCTTTCATTTTCAGATCCGTGCCTTCTGAAATTGTAGTGATTCACATTGAGTTCTGAACCTAGAGTTTCTGCAGAATGGTCTTTGATTCACATTTTCTCTAACTGCAGTTTTAATTGGGTGGCCAGGATCTAGGATGAGATGGATTTTAAGGAAAATCAGTATTTGAGCATATCTGCTCAGTGCTGGTGTCTGAATAGAGATGGTGCTGGGGAAGCAGATTCCAAACAGAAATGACCCTGTCTGGCATCATCTTTTGTGTCTCTACAGAGAGTAATTCTTTTTAACAGTTCTTTGTGTTGTGCCTTGCTTTCTCTTAAGATGATGAGAACAGGCTGATCGAATGGTGCTGTCTTTCCTGCTTGGGTGAATAGACTGAAGAAGTCATGCTAACTCTTCTTAGTAGGTGTCTTCCACTTTGCATGTCTTGATATCAGGGGAGGAAATTTTATTTGTCAGTTTCCTGAAACCTTTATCCCCTGGTTAACGGTTGAAATCATTCTTCTGAGCTGGTGAATAGTCCAATTGTGTTGAGCTAATATTTCAAAGACTCCTAGAACCTCTGCTTTTAGAGTACTGTCTGGTAGATATATTTTTGCCTTAAAAGAAAGGAGCAGATCTATGTAAATAGGAATTTTCTGAAAACCATTGTCAAAGAGATTTACTCTCATGAGTCACTTTTTGCCTTTTAGTTGGACCAATCCCAGTGCCTTAGATTAAGATGTTTTATTGTCATAGGATCTCAAAACTTGACTTTTGTACTGAACGAGGATTTCTTTTATAATTCTCATCGTGTCAGGCTCTTCACTGAAGTGGCCCTGTGCTCTATTCCTCTCTCACCTTGGCCGTTAGAACTGTGTTGTATTAGTTGAACTAATACTCTCAAAACTTGACTTTTGTACTGAACGAGGATTTCTTTTATAATTCTCATCGTGTCAGGCTCTTCACTGAAGTGGCCCTGTGCTCTATTCCTCTCTCACCCTGGCCGTTAGAACTGTGTTGTATTAGTTCATAGTCTGTTGTCAGAGAGTTTGCTTTAAGACATTTGATGGAGTGAATAGGTTCGTTTTAATAGGTCTGTTTGTTCTTATTTGTCACTGTGGTCACTTTTGCTCCCTGTTTTTGCTCTTTGTTTTACATATTTCTCATAATTCCACTGATGCAGGAATGTTCTGCAATTATGTAGCATTTCTCTTTCATTGTTAGTGGAATAAAAGCAATCTGGCTAGAAGTCTAAGATCTTTCCTCTAAACTCTGATGCTAGAATCTCCAGGTCACCTGAACCAATGCACAAAATAAGGTGGTGCCCTTTCACCTACTGGTGTAGCCCAGCTCTTCTGCAACATAGTGTTTCCCAACCTTTCTCATCTTCACACATAGAAGATGACAATATTTTTATGGCACACTGCAGGAAAATGGGCTGCTTGTGGTTGGAGACATTGGGGCCCCTAGGGCCAAGGGGTCACCTTCTGGCCACACTGTTGGAGCACACCAGGTGGGCAGCCCTCCTAGAGGTGTGAGAAGGGAAGTCCTGTGTTTACAGGGCAGGGCTGGGCTCCACCTCACAGCTTACAGTCAGTCCCATCTGACTCTGGCAGCTGTGTGGCCTCTTCTCTTGGGGTTACTCCCCACCTCCTTCTTGCCAAAAATAATCTTACTGTTAAATGAAAACAAAATTATTTCTTCTGTTTTGGTCCTTCGTTAAATCTGAGATTGGGAATCTTTCTCTACTTTCTTTCGGATTCTGCCTTCTTCCACTCCCCCTACGCCGCCCCCCAAACTGGAAGTTAGTGCTTTGTAAGCTTTCTAAATCCAGAAAAGCTCTTTAGGCTAAGTTGCAATCCTCTCACCACAAAGAGGGTTTGTGGATCAGAGAGGTCAGAGTGACTTTTGTAAAGTCAGGCAGCTAATTAATTGCAGAGGTGGCGTTAGAACCCACGGCTACAGTTCTGAGTCAGTTATGCCTTCGTGTGCTTGGAATTCAGATTTGAGCATTAATTTTTATGGATATCTCTATAAAATGTTCAGTGAAAAAATTTGCTTTATTCTGGTTGTTCTAACCTGGCTTAAATACTGTCCAGAATTTGTGAACCCCATAACTGCCTTTGTCTTTACGGGTTTAGAATTTAGATAGAATTCGAGACCCTGTCTGTAGCTTATCACAAAACATTTTTAGAAACCTTGAGTATCTCTTCTTACCTTTCTGCTTCTTTCTTAAAGGTTCACTTTTTGATTTCCCCTGGATAAGAAGAGCTCTTGAGATGGCAGTTTTTTGGACACACGGATTTACTTCAGATTTATGCTTACTACCGACTGATTTGGGATGCGGTTGGAGAGCCCAGAGAGTTCGCAGGCTTCCGTGTCAGAACAACTTGGTAATGAGCATTTATTAGCAACAGCCTCTGCCTTCCATGAAGTGTAACCTTTTTGCCTTCCAAATTAAAAAGCTCCATGCCACTCCTTCTTCTGCCTCTGGCTCTGTTTTTTGTTTTTATTCTTTATTGGTATGAAAGTCCTTTTTTTCCTTCAATCCTCTGTGCAGAGCTCTTTAGGAGTTGATAACTTGCAACTGTGAATCTACCTCCATGTTTTCATTAAGTGTATTTGAAGTTAATGACAAAAGGCAGGGCTGACAACCCTGGGAAACCACAGTCCTTTGTCTTTTCCCTGGAGCTGGTAATCCCTTACTAATCCTTCAATTGTTGCGGGTGGTTCCGCTCTTATGACACAATGCTTCCTGGAACTGCATCATTAAGCACTTTGTGAGAAAAGTGTGTGCTTCCCCATTTATATCTGTTTCAACGTGATTTAGCGGTGAAAAGGGAAATATGTATCTCTTAGACCGTGTAAGAAGAGTGCCAAAAGTGGGGTTTGTATATATGCTTACTTATAGGAGACACTACTTTCCAAACCACCTTCACAAATATTCTCTCATTTTGTTCTTACCATTATCTCAGGGGTTCCAGTCCTCATTAGATAGATGAAGAAATTGAAGCTCCGATTTGTAACTTGCTTAAGATCAGAGTTCATGACACACTTGGGTGGAACAATAGGTCTGCTGGCTGAAGTCTAGACATATTTATATGTGTTGTGGTAGCAGCCCTATTTCCATCTTGGGTGCTATATACAGGAAATAAGCTATGTTGAGGATTCCACTATTTAAATTTAGCTGTGACTGCCGAGATGGTGAGTTGTGCTCTAGAGGATTCCCAACTTGGCTGCACGTTAGAATCGCTTGGGGAACCTAAAAACGAAATCTCAATGCCCAGGGCACACCCCAGACCAATTAAATACAAATCTTTGGGGGTGGCATCTGCACTTTGTACCACTACCCGGGAGATTCTAACGTGCAGTCAAATTGGAGAAGTGCTGCTCTGGATTCTTGCTATGCAAAACGTAGCCTGTTGACCAGCAGTATTGACATAACCTAGGAGCTTATTTGCAAAAGAGACTCTCAAGCCCACCCCAGACCCTCCTGAAGCAGAATCTTTGTTTTAACATGGTCAGCAGGTGATTCATGTTCATATTAAAGTTTGAGAAGCACCCATCCAGAGCAGGGGTTCTCAAATTTTGGTGTATCTCACAATTACCTGGGAACTTGGGCCTCTGTGTTTCTTAGCTCTCCATGTAACTCTGATACACACTAAGGTTTGCGAATAGCTCTAGATTAGGAGTCGGCAAGCTTTTTCTTAAATGAATGGCCTGGCAGTGTTCCAGTAAAACTTTATTCACAAAAGCAAGCTGTTGGTGCTTGGGCCATGGTTTGCCATTCCGAGGGATGCTAGTTCACTAAACTATGACTAATTGAATATGCTTTAAAACTTTTATGTACACATTTTCTCAGCCATAAAAAGAAACGAAATTGAGTTATTTGTAGTGAGGTGGATGGACCTAGAGTCTGTCATACAGAGTGAAGTAAGTCAGAAAGAGAAAAACAAATACCGTTTGCTAACACATATATACGGAATCTGAAAAAACAAAACAAAAAAGTCACTGGGAGGGAGGGAGGCGCAAGAGGGAAGAGATATGGGGACATATGTATATGTATAACATTCACTTTTTGTAAAGCAGAAAACTAACACACCATTGTAAAGCAGTTATACTCTAATAAAGATGTAAATAAAAAAAACTTATGTACACATTTGTACCTTTATCAGGAGGCTTCCGAATTATTTTTAGTGTAGATTGATAAACAGGTAATTTGAATAAGAAAAGCATCTGAACTTCAAGATAAATGGGTGGAAAACTGGGAATAATAGTGATAATTTTGTCAAGGAAGACATTACAATTTTCAGAGCCTTTAATATACAAACTTTAATGTATGTCAGTGATCTTGAGATACATGGGGTAGATACTAAGCTCCCACTTAATTGGGTTAGCTGTTATCTCAGAGGTGATTTACCCAAGCCACTGGGAAACCTTCATCTTTGGTATTTTTCACCATTTGCAATAGGGCAGAAGCCTATAGACAGCTTTTGGAGTCTTGAGTTTAAATTTAGTTAAAAGCTCCTTACAACTCGTTTTTAGTCTTCTGTTCACTTGTTCAGTGGTTCTCAACTCTACATGTAGGAGAATTACCTGTGAAACGATTCAAGTTTAAAAAATGCATTACTACCTCCCCGCAACCACCAATTGAGTTTCTGATTCTCTTTTTTTTTTTTGGCTGCGCTGTGTGGCATGCGGGGTCTTAGCTCCCAACCAGGGATCGAACCCACGCCCCCTGCATTGGGAGGGTGGAGTCTTAACCACTGGACGGCCAGGGAAGTCCCAGAGTTTCTGATTCTTATGTGTTTTTTGTTTATTTTTAGCTGAAGTAACTAAAGACATGGTAGATGAGAGGCACTGAATCAGGATGGGTAATCTTTTCATTCCATGCATCTTCCAGTCTGGATCTTTCTTAATACCCACCGGCTGTGTTGTGATGGTGCCTGTCCATGGGCCTTACACCTGGGTGCCCAGTGTAGCATGCTGCAAGAGTGGATTTTGAGTACTACGGCACAGGGGTGAGCTATATCCTAGCATTTTCTGCTGCCTCTAGCTCAGCATCTTTACGGGGTGGGTTTATTTTCTGTGCTTTTTTGTGGGGCCGGGGGCCATTTGCCACACCACTGTACATGGTCTGTTCCCTGCCATTCTTTGCAGTGGCTGGAAGCCTGGCCCTCAGCACCTCCTGCCCACACATTTCCTGCCCCCATCACATGGAAACCATCTCGTGTGTTTTCTTCTTTTAGCAGCCAATACCTTTGCCCTCTTTGATCACATCCTTTCATCTTAGGCTTCAAAACACTTTTGTTATGATGGTTGAACATACTTGGGGCGGTCAGAGAGGCCTGCTGTCTGGTTTTGGAGGCTCAGTGAACTAGCACTGGTGGTTACCAGGGGCTGGGGAGCTCGTGTACAAACTCAGTGTGACTGTGTCCTCCCATCTTGGCTTGCGGCTCTGGACTTCTGAAGTTTGAGTGCTGTATAACTTTCTAACTACAGTTAATTTTTAAAAACTTAGCACATATTAAAAATGGCTTTTTCCTGCACGAGGAAACAACACTTCACAGAGCAAGGCTCTTAGACAAGGGAATGAGAAAAAAAGGAGGACTTCTGAGGAACTAAAGAAAATATTTTATTTGCTTAGTTTCAATTAATAGGTGGGTTCAAGCTTATGCAAAACTTCTGTCAGTGGGATGAAAAAGAGGTGTATCTTCAAGACTCTAGATAGGCAGCCCGTTGCTGTTGCTGCTGGAAGCACTTGGCTTGCCCTGAAGGTGTTGATTCAAGGACCTGTTCTGCCACTTATAGTCTGTGGACCTTTTGTTTTGACTCTAAAATTTAGCCAATAATTAGGCACCCAGGCACCGTGCTACATAGTGCGTGGGATTACCAAAGATAAGACACAACCTTGGTCCAGGAATGAGTAGCTACCACTGAGTGCCTACCATATGTGTGGCATGGTATTAAGTGTCTTCCTGTTATTTATGTTTCCCTATAATCCCGTGAGGAGGGAGGTGGTGTTCTCTTCCAGATGAGGAAATGGAAGCTCAGACTATAGTGTTAGGGTTTGAATCTTATTTCTGTCTGATTCCAAAGCATTTGGATTAGGCTTTGAGTGAGATACATAATATAACAAGCATGGGAATAATAATACTTCACACTGTTGTTCCAACAAAACGTAAGTGAAAGTACCTTGTTAATGCAACTGCTCTGCAAATGTACCCTCAGAGCAGTTGTCAGAAACACGGAGAACTGTCCACACATAGTGCTTTTCTCCCTCAGCTGCATGTCCACTTTTACTGGCTTTCAGCTAAAGGACTGTGGTGGCCAACGTCAGGTCTTCCTCTTTCTCTGGAGAGAGACATACTGAGGGACTCCCTAGATGTCCCTAGAGACATCCCTAGGGTCTGCTATTCAGATCTGCTCTGCCTTTTTTCATCCCAGGGATGAACAACTTTGTTTTAAACTCTTTATTTCACACATACACACACACACACAAACACACACACACACATCAAGAGATAAACTCGCAGATACCCAACATTCAGCTTCAACAATCATTGACGTTTTAGTTATTTATTAAAATTTTCTTTATTTATTTTTGGCTGCGTTGTGTCTTCGTTGCTGCCCACGGGCTTTTCTCTAGTTGCGGCGAGCGGGGGCTACTCTTTGTTGCAGTGCGCGGGCTTCTCATTGCTGTGGCTTCTCTTGTTGCGGAGCACGGGCTCTAGGCACGCGGGCTTCAGTAGTTGTGGCACTCGGGCTCAGTAGTTGTGGCTCTTGGGCTCTAGAGCACAGGCTCAGTAGTTATGGCGCACAGGCTTAGTTGCTCCGCGGCATGTGGGATCTTCCCAGACCAGGGCTCGAACCCATGTCCCCTGCATTGGCAGGCAGATTCTTAACCACTGCGCCACCAGGGAAGCCCTCATCGACGTTTTACCCCATCTACTTTCAGGGTGTTAATAAGAGACATCTGGTGGGGAAGCGCCTCCTTTCTATTACTCCATAATTTAGTTAAAAAATATTTGTGCACCTGCTCTGCCAGGCACTGGCCATGCAGAGGTGATCAGAACAGACAAGGCACCTCCCTTTCTGAGCCTTACATTCGAGTTGGGAAGAGCGCCAAATTAGCACATAAATAGAATCGTGTTGTTATGAAGTAGAATGAAGGGCATAAACTGTACGAAGTGATCATGAGTGGAGATGGGGAGGGAGCTGCTCAGACACAGTGGTCAGGAAAGGCCTCTCTAAACAGGAGACATTTAGGCTGAAATCTGACAGCTGAGTAAGAATCAGCCATCAGACCGGCTGGCCAGAGTGTATCTAGGTATTACTTTACTAACTCTTGTTGCCCTATGATTGAGTAGTGGAGTTTGCGTGTGCAGAAAGTATTGCCTCAGGAGATGACTAACATCAACATTTACTGAGGGAGTGTCTCCTAAGTGTACCGACCTCTGTTTTGCCATTCTTCTCTAATCCTAAAGAGTGATCAAGGAGGGGCAGAGTCATGGAAGAGGGAAGGGCTATGCAGGCAGAATATAAGACACCAGTCTTGGGAGGGGGTCCTGAGACTTTGTCTTTTCCTGCTCTTTCCTCTGTGATGGCTGCATCTGGAACCACCTGGGACTTGGGTGTCCACAGGGCTTGGTGGAAAGCCTGGGGACCGAGTCTAGTGCTGATGTGGGCCTCGTTCACCATGATGGCAAGTGAGCCACTTCACCTCTTTCCCCATTTGTGAAAGGGGGTGATCATACTCTGCCTACTGCTTAGCTTTCCTGTGAAGGTCAAAGCCAGATCATGTTTGCTTTGGTGTTGCACAGATGCATGATATTCTTCATAAAGGTTCCAGATAAGGATGTCGGCCCACCCCCGTCCCTTGGTAAATCACTGGGATGACTTGGGCCAGCAAGAAGCAAGGATGCCCTAGAGTTTGCTAAAAATAGTGTCTTGCTGTCTCCACTGGAAAGAAGACCTGTTTCATGTTAACCCAGTTTCTTCCCATCAAGGCTGGAAGCATGAAATGGAGACCAGGTGCTGACCACTCTCTGAACCACAGTCCTTCATCTCCTTAAACTCTCTGAAGTCCTGCTAGCCTTGTCTCACATGCTCTTCCCTTAATGGTTTCTTTTTTTCTCCTTGGCTGAATTTTATGTGGGCGGTTCAGGGAGAGGGTAGACAAGCCCCCTTTCTGCGTCTCAGTGGGATTTTTAAAAGAATTTGAAAATGGCAGGGCTCTCTCTTCTGGAGCCTATTGCCTCTGCAATGGGAGTGTACCCGCATTTCCAAAGCAAACAGGGAGAATGGGCTGACCTTTTCCCAGAGGTGGTGAAACCCCCCTGGAATGATGGAGGGTGTTCTGGCCTGGGACGATGGCTGCCCAGAGAAACTGCCTGCCGGAGGGTGGTCTGCCTTCATTCCTTCAGACCTTATGTTCAGCTAGGGCTCAAGGGGGCCCTTTTGAAGGCAGAGAGGCCCCCAGAGGGTGAGAGGGGCCATAAGAAGTGGGAGTGTTCGGTGATGTTGCAATGAGAGGAGTCTGGGCCACTTGGAGTGCTCTGGGGCCAGGAGTGTTGGCTTTTGTCAGAAAATTGGCTACAGCCTTGCCAGTGCCTCCCAGTTCTGCAATTTCCCTTCCATCAAGCTCTCCCGGAAGCTGGAAGCCGTGGAGGGAGCAAGAAAATGCACATGACGGTGTAACCAGAAGCTCCTGGGTCCATAGTGAGGGGAGAGGTGGCCATCCGCTGGTGGGGCTGGGAGGCCTAGGTTCACCTGGGCACCGGCCTAGCGAAGAAGCAGCCCCACTTTCATCTCAGCGTGGTGGTCCAGTTCGATCCAGCTCAACTCGCAGGACCTCTTCACCTTTCTGGGCATTCCCTTATATTTGCATTTCAGTTTACTAAGCTGAAACAGTGTGTGTGTGTGTGTTAATGGGAACAGTACTTTATTGAGATATAATTTACATATGCTAAAATGTGCAAATCTTACGTGTGCAGTTGGAGTCATTTGGGTACCTGTGTACCCAAATCAAGATGCAGAACATTTCCACCACCTGGAAGCTTCCCTTGTGCCCCTTTCCAGTGAGTCCTTCAACCCCAGAGTCATCCACTGTTCCCATTTCCATCTCTGGTGATTAGTTTTGCCTGTTCTTGAGCTTCATCTGTGCGGAGTCATGTATTTTGTACAGAGGCTGAATCCCCAGGGCCTGGCCTGTGTCTGGCACTTGGTAGGTCTGCACTGTGAGAGGAGCCTTGGTTCTTAAACTGCCCTGTGAGAGAGCACTGACCCCACTGGGAAACTGAGGCTGTGGGCGGTTAGAGTGGTGGATCCCGGCCGCCAGCCCAGGCTCTCTGCTGAGGAATCCAGAGGGCTCGCCAGTATCCCGGGGGCTCCCCCAGCCCCTCCCGGGGGACTCCTTTCTTGGGCTCTGGATGAGGGAGCCTGGTGATCCTGGGCAGGTAGTGCCCCCTGCTGTCTGCCCGGCCAGACACCCTAAACCCTCTCTCCTCCAAGGGATGTGACAGGATCATGTGGGCTGGAGCCCGACGCAGTGATGGGCAAAGGGCAGGGGCTCGGCTCCTGGAGTGAAGTCTCCTATCCTTTTATTTTCCTCTGAAAAGAGGTTTTCCTAAGCATTGGGGGCTTTCCTTCCTTAAAATAAGCAGAAAAGGGAGAAGAGGCCTCTTTGGTGGAGTGCTGCTGCCCCCAGGTGGTTGGCCAGGGACACTACCACAGAGCAGGACGTCCAAGCACCGCCGTTCTTCGGGTCTCAGGTTCTGGGTGTCCTTCTGCGGCTCCCCGTCTCCTGGCCTCCTGAATCCTGGTCTCCTTGGCCTCTGGGAGGCAGATGTCCATCACGGCCATCACCCTGCACTTCAGCGCTGACCTGGAGCGGGGGCCTTCCTCGGAGAACCAGCCCCAGCTGTGTGTAGGGGGGCGGATGCGACCCCACTGCTCCCGGGCACGGCGGGCCGGACATAGCCTAAGAGGGCCTGTCCCGTATTACGAAAGGGTGTGATCGGGTGAGATCAAGCTTTGATCTTAGGGCTGGGTTGGTGGGGGGTGGGAGAGGCGGGGCGGGGCTGCTTCTCGCAGTGGGGTGTGCAGCACCTCCCCGGCCTGCTGTGGGCGTGGGTGCCGTTGCCAGGGCCCCGCCAGCCCCTCCCAGCTCGCCCACGGCCTTCCTGTCGCACCTGCGGTCGTGGTGGTGTAACGGCCCAGCCCTCCGGGCCCCGGCAGCACGTGGCCTAGGGTGATGCTATCTGTTCCTCAGAATTTTAAAGTCTTTTTTTCCAGAGGATGTGGCTTCTGCGGGAGAGCTTCAAACGGTGCCCCATTTGCCCCTCGGGGCAGCCATGACGTCATGGAAATGGGAGGGGGGGGGCCGCCCCAAGCCCCCAGAACATCTGCGCGGAAGTGGTAGACTTTTTATCACTTCCTGTCCTACTTCTGGCTACTGACTCAATGTCTGACCTGCTTATTAATTTCAAAATATAGCTCTCCGTGTGATAGTCAGAGGAAACCTTACGCATGTGTGTGTCTGGGTGAAACTATGCCTGAATCGCAGGTGGCCTTACACAGAGGCAGGGCACTGGCCGCCGCAGTCTCCTGGCTCATCAGTGTACTTAAACAGAGTGACGCACTGGGTCTGCACACGGCTTGCTCCCCTTCCCCAGACCCATCCATCAGTTAGAAGTTTTTTTTCCCCACACATTGCTCCCGGAGGTAGATGATTGGAGAAGGACTTTTAAGATAGGACACTGGAGGAAGTGAGGTGGGTGGTAATGTGGCCTTCAGCCCTGGACCTTGGTATGGTGCCTCAGTGACTGGGGGGCTGACGCCTGGAAACCCTGCGTGCTTTCCCAGAGTAACCATCCTCTAGGCTCTATTGGATGAGTGCCCGCCTGGGGCTGCACTGGCCAAGGGACCATCATTCAGGTTTTGCTTTTCCTGGTAGTTATTTTATTTTATTTTTTTTTCTAAATTTATTTTATTTATTTATTTTTGGCTGCGTTGGGTCTTCCTTGCTGCGCACCTACTCTTCGTTGCGGTGCGTGGGCTTCTCATTGCAGTGACTTCTCTTGTTTGTGGAGCACGGGCTCTAGGCACGCGGGCTTCAGTAGTTGTGGCTCGCGGGCTCAGTAGTTGTGGCTCGCGGGCTCTAGAGCACAGGCTCAGGCTGCGCACCTACTCTTCGTTGCGGTGCGTGGGCTTCTCATTGCAGTGACTTCTCTTGTTTGTGGAGCACGGGCTCTAGGCACGCGGGCTTCAGTAGTTGTGGCTCGCGGGCTCAGTAGTTGTGGCTCGCGGGCTCTAGAGCACAGGCTCAGTAGTGGTGGCGCACGGGCTTAGTTGCTCTGCGACATGTGGGATCTTCCCGGACCAGGGCTCGAACCCGCGTCCCCTGCATTGGCAGACGGATTCTTAACCACTGCGCCACCAGGGAAGCCCCTTCCTGATAGTTCTTGACAGGTTGGTTACTCTTAGCTCTTGGCTAAATTGTGAAATAGTGGCTCACCCGGCCACCTCGTCTATTAATCCCCACTTTCTTTTTTCTTATGCTCCCCCACACCCGTACACACATATACAACTTGGCTCCTTCCCCAGTGCCTGATGGTACTAATCATTTATTTGTTCACTTGCTGCTTAAGTGTATATTAAGCATTGGTTGTGTGCCAGGCACTGTGTGAGTTGTCGCAGACACACAGATGAACAAGATATACTTTCCATCCCAAGGAGCACATAGTTGAATGGATTTTTTTGCTGAGATGTTACCTGATAACTAAGGTGATATCTGTTAAACGCTTTACATGTGACCCCAGGGAAGTTGGGTTCTATGGGCAAACCAAGAGGATAAACAATCCTTTGAGACTCAGATGGCTGCCTCTCCAATGGTGGGTCAGGGCAGAGGGGTCGCTCTGGTGGAGCTGAAGACCCCACCCAAGTGTTCCTGAAGCACATACTGGCTTAGCCTGCTCTTCTCTTGACTGGACTGTGATTTCAGTTGTACTCAGAGGGAAGGTCTCTGAGTGAAGTGTCAGAGAGTGTTCTAGAATCTTAGGCCTGGGGTCATGAGAAGTCATTTGGTCCATTCTTCTGCCTCCAGGGTTGGCCTGTGCTTAAAGCCTTTTGGAGCAGTAGGGCGTCTGTCCAGAGAAATGTGTTCTACAGCTGGCCTTGGTGACACACTCCCCCCTGGGATGGCATGGCCTTCCCTCCTTGAGGCTGGCCCCTGCTCATGGGGACTAGGGTTCTTCAGGGCTGGGCAAGTCTCAGGGACTTGATGACCACGTCTCCAGTTTTCCTCAGCAGCCTCTTCCGTCCACGCTGAATGATGCCGGGTCCCTTACTGCACCGAGGGATCTGCTACAGTGGCCCTCAGCCCAGCGCTGACCCTCCTGGTGGGCATAGGCACCCTTCCCCAGGCCCCCTCACAAAGGCCACTTTAATCCACTCTGATACCCCCGGTGGGGCCTGGGCCAGACATGAGAACAGAGTGGACACAGGTGAATGGACTCTGCACCACCCTCACACACCTGCTTGCTCCTGCTCTGCCCTCTGGCTGGGCCCCAGTTGGCTTTAGGCGTAACAGCCTCAGACTCGAGAGAAAGTTCTTGCTGGGATTGAGGAGCCTCTGGTTTGAGATGGAAACTGCTCAGGGGTGGTGCTGACCCTGCTTTCCAGATGGCCTCTTACCTGACTGAGACCTTGTCACCCTCAGCTTGGGCTGGGCCTGGAAGGAGCAGGCCTTGCTCCCTCCGTGGGTCTCGGAGGATCCCTAGCCGCTGCTGCCGCATCCCCTCATAGGTCCTCGGGTAGCTTTAGGGGTCCAGTGACCAAGGGGCCCTGCCACCTGAGGGCCCTGGGCTGGTGGAGGGCCCCGGGCCTCCTCTGAGGTTCTTGGAGGGGCCTGTCTTTGGCCCCTTCACTGCTTTCCAGGGTCCCTGCTCCTGTCCCCTGCCCTAAGCCCCATGTCCCCTTCATCCTCAGCATCTTTGCAGCCAACTGTCAGGGGCAGACCTGTCTCCCCAGTCACCTACACATCCCTTGCCTGGATCTTTTGTGTACCGACCAAAGTGAATTACTATTTTAGGAGGAGGAACAAAAAGACAGACTAATTTGCCTGGGAGTTTTTCACAGTTGATAAAGGCTTGCTCTGTTAACCCCCCTCCAGGGGCATTTTCATTTAATATGGGGAAGCGAATGCTTTAATGGAAAGAAATTCCCAATGGTGGACTCTCTAGCACTGTGTTAGACTGATGAGGAGGCAGGTTTGAGTTCCCCGCAGGTGGTGCCTGTCCTCCTGTGTGTGAGAGTGACCTGCTATGATGGGATTTCCTCTGAGACCTTTCGCTTTAGTGATCTTTAAAGGCACTTGTATTTAGGCTGCACATGAGGCTGCTCAGAGAGAACTGGGGTTCCTGTGACTACCCTCGGGAGGGCTCCGGAGATGGACATGGTTTTTACTTCTATAGAAGCCAGAGAATCAGAGATGCAGGGAGTTGAGGCAGCCTCCAGTCCTATGTGACACAGGTTTTACAGGTGGTGACCCTGGAGCTCACAGAGGGGAGGGACATGCCTAGGTTACCTATCGAGCTGGTGGCTCCATCCCTGTGATAAGAAGCAGGCCTGAATTGTAGCTGGAAGGATTTGCATGTTGCTGGCTGTGTGGTCAGAGACACACAGGTGAACTGTACAGGTATTTGAGGATGGGCACCCCCCACCACACACACACACCACTGCCCTGGGAATTGTTAAGCACTGGGCTTCGGTCTTGATCGCGGTAATTGTGAAGTGGATGGCTGAGTGGTCTCTGAGGGGTGTTCCCATCAGCGTCCATGACCCCAGGAAAGATGCTCAGGCAGCAGGAGGCTCAGGAGAACCCCAGGGGCCCCAGGGGATCCCATCACCTGTGCTCTAGGTGCGGGCTTGAGACTTCTACTCTCCTTGGCTGAGTCCCTGGGCTTGCGGGGAGAGAGCTCATCTCTGCTTTTCTCATTCTCACATCCAGGGTGGTGGGAGTAGAAAGTGTGCTAGGGTCAAAATCTTCTACCCGCTTCCCCCACTCCTAGACTGGGCACTCCAATGGGCTGGGCCTTGGGTTGGGACCCAGGCACTGGAATGGTGGGTGGTTCCCAGCCATCAATGCACTGTTTCAACGGGAATCCAGTCTGAGAGAGAAGGCAAAGGAAATGTTCCTTCAGGGCAGGAGACAGTGGGTGGCCTTTTGGGGACACTTGCTGTGTGGTCCCTGTCTGCCAAATTTCAACTCCAGGTCATTACCACCCACGTACATGGGCCTCCTGCTACGGGTGGCCCCGTGGAAGAGCAGGGACCCGAGCTTTTCAGCGGGTTCACCTGGCCCCCAGTACAGCCTTCTAAGTGGAATTTTTTAGAGGTTTTTCCATGAAGAGGTGGACTGAAGCAGCTTGTTGAGTTAGGCTCCCTGAACGTCATCATGGACAAACGCCTTGGTTTCTTTCTGCCCAGCTAGTGATCCACAGCAGGCCGGAGACGATCCCGACCAAATCCAATCAATCAGACAGGAACACAGCCTCTGCTCTTCCCAATTGCTTTTAATGAAGCCATGGCAGCAGAATATACAACGTGGCTCAGATACACAAGCAGAGCAGGGCCTAGATCATGAGATAATCTCCCCCACATCTTGGGAAAAAGGGTGATACGTATTTCTTTATGAACAGTGTGTAAAAAATATAAACAGCACACAACATTGCCCAGGAGCTAGAGCCCAAGAGAACCCACTGGGATCCATCCTTCAGGGGGACATCAGAGGCAGTCGCTGGGAGGGGAGGGGCGGGGAGGGAGTTTCCCCACAGCCAGGAGAGGCTGCAGCGGGCTCCGTCTTTGCTGAGAATGCCAGGCAGTGACAAGCAGCAGTGAGGGAACAGAGGGGGTGGCAGCAGTGCTGGGCAGCTCTTCAGCGTCTTGATCACGAATATCTGGTAGGATCCAGTTGGTGGTATTGCTAGTGGGGCCAGAGAGGCGGAGGGAGGCTTCCTGTCCACGGGGGCAGAGAGTGCACCTCTCTGCTTGAAGAGGGAGAGGAGGGGCGACAAGGAACAAGGGGAGAGGGAGCACGTTCTTGGAGACCTGGGAGGAGAAAGAACAGAAGTCAGGCTGCATACTGAGGAGATGCAGGACAGTTAGGGATGTGATGGGGATGCCTCTGTTTGTAGAGTTCTAGGAGCAAATGGGTCCTGGCTTCAGTAGTTGTGGCGCGCGGGCTCAGTAGTTGTGGCGCACGGGCTTAGTTGCTCCGCGGCATGTGGGATCTTCCCGGACCAGGGCTTGAACCCGTGTCCCCTGCATTGGCAGGCGGATTCTTAACCACTGTGCTAGCAGGGAAGCCCCCCGGGTTCTTTCTGATGGGATGCTCTTGTCAGTGGGATGACCTGGGGTACTGGGGGCGAAGGGTCTGGAGACTCTAGCCAGGATTAGGGTGGATAATGAATACAATACCGTCTCGCCATATTGGGGTCAGAGGGCCCGAGGAAAGGAGTTGGGGGCCGCCCTTTTAGGATCTGCAGCAAAAGGGATATGATAGAAGGTGTGGGTATGAATGAGTCTGGGTCCTAAGTTTCTCCTAAGTTTCCCTCATTAGCTGTGTGGCCCTTGATATTACTTGGCCTCAGTTTCTTCATTTCCAAAATGAGGATAATAACAACTGTTCCTCATACTTTGTAGGGGAGACATGTCTCAAGCGAGGTGACTAATGTCACCTGAGGAGTGTACTGTGTTTATCAAGGGTTTTGGGCCATTGCTATTAACAAGGGGAACTCCTAACAGGAAAAAAAAGGAGGAGTCTGGTGGGCCCAGACTTAGGACCTAAAAGCAAGAGCCTGGGGGATGTTAGCTTTGGGGACCCACCCCCAGACCCTCCAGACCCCACCGCCCGGCTGAGATGCTGGCTCACCTCAGCTGGACCACAGCCGCAGCGTCATGAGCAGGTTGTACCCGACCACTTTCAGGAGGAGGACGCGGAACCCGATCACTGACAAGTTTTGGAAGTTTAGGTTCATATCTGCAAAACCAAGGGGCCACAGCGGTCATGGGCACAGGTCTGCACAGCCCCCGTGACACCGAAAGCAGGGTGGGGAGTGGGGCGGGCTTCGGCGCCTGGATCTGCCTCTCCCTTTGAGCTTTGGTGCACATCCCCTCATGAACATATTTGTACCTCCCTCCAGGGTCAACAGCATTTCATTTCCAAAGGGAAACACTGACTGCATTTACCCTTTGTTTCATTTCTGAGCCCCTCCGTGGATGGGGATGGTGGGTGCTCAGAACTTATCACACGCAGCCCCCTGGGTCTGGGCCCCTTCGTGAGAATCTAGTGGCTGAACCACAAGACAGATGACTCGGTACAAATGGCTCAAATGGCAATGAATATGGGCCCAGGGTAGGCGGTGAGGAGTAGTGGGGATCTTTGAGAGACAAGGTCACCGCCTACATGAATTCTGCTGGTCTTCTTGAAAGAAGGCAAAACCCCCTGGCTCTGGAGGGAAGATGCCTTCAGGGTGACCTGGTTAGTCTAGGGCTACACAAAAGCTGGTCAGAGATTTCACACCTGGGCCACCCAGAAGCTCTCTTGAGCTGTGCTGACAGTGGAGCTACTGAAAGGAATACAGAGGCCTAGGAGTGAGTCACGGGTCTAGCAAAACTAGACTCATCCTCAAAGTACTTAGAGTGGAAAAGAGAATTAGAGATGGTGAGAGGAATCTAGGGATTTAAGAACGTCCCCAGGCAGCTCTGACCAGGGCTCGGACTGCTGTTCTTGTTCCTCAGAACCTCGTTGCTAGACCCACGCATTCCTTCTCATCACCTCCATCCCGTCCCAGTAATTGTGGGTTCACCGCCTCCACAGACCTGTGAGAAGCCAGGATAGACCCCTGCCTTACCTGTTTCAAAGCTTTTCTCTGCTATCTTGGCATCACAGGGGATTCCTAAAAGGAACAAACAAAGACATTTTTCTTAGGGTCCCGAGCGTGCTGACTCTCCCACCCCAGAAGCTGGGCTGCTGAATGTCTCCAGCCTCTCCATTCTTCCTTGTGCAGAGATCTGGAGAGAACCTGTCCCATATGGGCACCTGCTGGGATGAGCCACTGACCCCTGAAGGACCAACACCCTGGCTTCTGGGCACCATTTTATTCACTTAATGAACACTGGTTGTGCTAAACGCATGTTATATGACGCAAGGCCCTAAGGAGCTGTTAGACCCTACCCTTGGGCGAGTTCCAGTCTGGAGTCTGATAGAGGAAGTAAGACAGACACAGTGACAAGTGCCATGAGGGGTATAGACGCTTTCACGTGTTCCACAAAGTTTTGACCCCTGCATCCCAAATTTGTTTGTTTGTTTTCTCTGACTCAGTAAACAGCATTACCATTGACACAGCTGCTCAGAAATAAAATCCAGCCACCTTCCTTGATGCCCTCTTTTCCTTCTCATCCCTGCATGGTTCTACCTTTGGATCCCAAATAGTGTTGGGCGTGGCATTTAACTCCCCTGCCACAAGCCCGTCTTGGCCTCCATCATCTCTCTGCTGCAAGGGCTTCTTTTCTGCTTCTACTCTTGGCTCCTACAATCCATTTTCCACTCAGTGGTCAGTGATTTTTAAAAAAAGTAAATTGGATGTCATTCCCCTGTTTATAGCCAATCAAAAGCTTCTCCTTGTACCTAGAACAGTGTCTCCCTCTCATGACGGGCGAGGCCCTGTGATGTGGCCCTTGCCTACCTCTTCCATCTTATTTCCTCCTGTCCTTCTCCTTTCTCACTGAGCTCCTGGCTCAGGCCTCTATAGGGTCCTTTCTCTGCCTTTGGCATGGCTGGTACCTTCTTAGCCTTGAAATCTCAGCTCAAACAGCATTTCCCCAGAGAGCCCTTCTGCGACTTTTGTCCCGAAGGTGGCTGTTTCCCCAACTCCAAGTTAAAGCACGTATTACAATCTGGAGTTCTTTAGATTTCCACCTGCTGATGGTTGGTCTCCCCCAGCGGGAATGGGGCTTGCTCAGGACAGACCCCTCATCTGATGTGTTTGCTCCTCCACGGCAGCAACTGGCATGTTGTACATGCACCATCAGTGATCGCTGAGTGAATGAATGAATGAATGAGTGAGGTTAGGAGCTGGGAGAGACCTTTGGCAGAGAGGGAGAAATAAGGGGAGGGATCTTGGAGAAGTCCATCAGGGCAGGGCCTGGAGGAGCAGTAAGGGGCTGAGCGGAGCCAGGGGGATGGGGACTCAGAGTGGGTGAGCCTCAGGGCCAGCGTGCCCCTCGCCTCTCCCCCTCTGCTCTTTGCCCAGGACGTTCTGTGGCCTGCTGGCATGGGATTCACTGGTGCTCAGTGAAGAGAGGGGAGGGGGCTTTGCTGACAATCGATGAGGCTGAGACCACCAATCAGAGCAGCTTTTAGATACCAAGGACCCGAGCCCCAAGCACAACCAGGCCTCTCGAAGGAGGAGACTCAGCTTAGACCGGCACCAAGGCTGCACTCACCTAAGCTGGAGTAGAAGGTCTGGTTGAAGGTGTCTGCGCATCCCAAATCGGTCCCGCTGCCCCAGGCCACGACCCCGTTGCTCTTGGAACCCAAGGCTCCCATGTCTAGCACCGTGCTGTCTGAGCCGAACACCACGGGCCTCGTGACTTGTGACACGTTGGCTTGAGATTCAAAATCGGTGTATAAGCAGACGGAGGTGTTGCTGGATTTGGGGCTTCTCAGCTGGTACACGGCAGGGTCGGGGTTCTGGATATCTGTGGACCCAAAAGACACGGGTTAGGAGACGTTCGTTTCCCTCCTTGCCCCAACCCAGGCCTGAGTCCAGATGCCAGTGATGGGCAAGAGTGGGGCTCTGTAGGGCTGACAAGTCACATTTGTCAGGCTTTAGATGGGAAAGAACATTGTAGACACCAAGCAGCTTGCAACAGACGGGACTCAGGGACAGGCACAAACCACGAGTCCTGGCCAAGAGGCCAGGCTCTTAGTGAATGCCCTCTGCCAGGCCCTGCCTGCCATTCAAGGCAACCAGAAATGCAGGGCTACTTAAGGATACTACCCACTCTTCTGCTTAAGGGAACTTCTTCGAAGCTCAGTAGGCACCGTAAGCAACAACATAGTTCTGGCAGGACAAAGCGAGAGTAGAAAAGATGTCCAGCAAAGCAAACCATACGTCTTAGGATCTGGGGTGGTCTCCCCCACTAAGGTTGGGCACTGACAGGAATGTGAGCTTTATGATAGGCTGGCATGAAGTTGGAAGATGGGTCGCATCACCAGGAGATTTCTCTCACTGATAAAAGTTTTAGATGCTAAATCAGAACATCTGCATCCAAGCCCTGGCTCTACCATTTACGAGATACAAGGCCTTGAGCAATTCACACTAGCTCCTTGAGTCTCAGGGATTTCATCTGTCAAATGCGGATGTTGCCTCATCCACTTTCCTAACCAGGCTATTCTGAGAAGCCATGAGAGTTTCTCCATATAAATTATATTTAATAAACTGTGAAACACTGAAATAATTTTATTAATTGTAGCTCTTGATACTACCAGGAGACTGCCATAATAATGTGCTACCGAGTAATACACAGTTTCTACTCTTCACCCCCCAGGAAGCAGGAGTTGCTGGAGGCTTTTCTTTAGTGCTGAGAATGACTCTTCAGTATTTTCATAGAATTTTGTGTTTTTAACGCAACCCTCAGTGTTTATTCTTTCAGACCTCAGGCCCTTGGAGGAGGAAGCAGGGCTTTGCCTGGAGGATTAACACTTTGGGGCCACCCAGAGAGTTTACAGCAGGGTTGGGACAACAGCTTCCTGCCCCTGTGGTTCTCTGCTCCCCCAGCTCCTCACCACGCATGCAAAGTTTTGCACCCCACTAGCTGAGCCAGCAAGGGTGGCCTTGGCAATGCAGATATCCAGCTTGACACCAAACCAGGGGCATCAGCCCTTGGCATGGCCTTGGGATGGTGAGTCAAGGCAGAGCTGTCTGTGCTGGGGCTGTCCCTGGAGCAGCAGAGCAGGGGTGGGTCCATGGTCACATGTGAGCGACATTCCAAACCTCTGGCTTCAAAGGATTCTGCCTGCTCCCCTCTAATCTCCGTCTACCTGTGGGGCTGACATCACTGTGGGTTAAGGATCTATGGTGTAAATCTCTTCCTGGGAGGGGAGAGACGGGAAGCCATTAACCAATACCACAGGCCAGTGGATTTGTTAGTCATCAGCGGGGGTCATGGGTGGGACTGGGGAGGGGGACATGGAAGGGTGTGGAGGTGCTGAGAGGACGTGGCCTCAAGAAGAAGGCAGAGGCTAAGCTGCCACCAGACACAGGTTGGCCTTAGAGGGGGAACGGGGTTACTCTGGGGGCCAGATGCCCAACTTTGAGTCCTGGTTAAACTCTCACTCAAGTCCTAGCGCCAGGCGGGTGTCAGGCTGGAGAAGGTCTAGACCACACTGTCCAATGTGATCGTCTTTAGCTACTTGTGGCTACTGAAATCAACCAAAATCAAGTAAAATTAAAAATTCAATTAACCATAAACCTTCATTTTAAGAGCTCAGTAGCTACATGTGGCTGATGCCTACTGTATAGGACAGTGCAGAATGACAGAATATTTCCATTGTCATTGAAAGTTCTATCGGACAGCATTAGTCTGGAGTGAGCAATGCCACGGACCATGAGGAGAGGCACCAGGGGCTGAGGGTGAGACTTAAAGCCAACTTGAGTTCTGTGAGGGGTGATACCGGGCCAGGCCAATTGTAGCTCAGCTTTGCTAGTGAGAGATCAAAATGAAAGAGCGGTTAGTGAAGTCAGAAGAACTGAGGTGATTTTTAGCCTCTTTCAAGTCTTGTTTTTACCAGTTGATACCCTTTGGGCTTTCCTATGTGCATTTTGGCTGTTGTTTCTCCTGTCCGGCTTCCCTACCCCTGATTTCCTCTCTTACTCACCCTCTCCTGCTCCCCACCCTTCAATCTCTTATTTGAGCTCATCATCCAAACGACTTGTCTAAAACATGGAGCTGATCGGGTCACTCTTTTGTTCAGAATAATTCAGAGACTCCCTATTGCCTATAGGATGATGCCCACACTTCCTGGCATGACATTCAGGGGCTGCCATGATCTGGAGAGCTTGACTTTCCTCTCTCAAATCCTTTACATTCCCTATATGAGTACAGCTACACCAGACTCTTCACACTGGCTCCCTGGAATGTAAGCTCTGTGACAGCAAAGGCCTGTCCCTAGATTACTGCTGTGTCCCTGGTCTCTGCCATATACTAGGGGCTCAAGAAATAATTGTTGGATAAACAAGTGGCCTAGTGATCACCGGATTTGCAGAATTTCTGCTAATTAGGCCTTTTGGTCAAAAAAGCTGGATACTGATCCCTAAACTTGACTCTTTAAAGCCCCCTTTTACTTTTACACCCCAGGTACCTCTAGTGCGACCTTTTTGTCTGAAAACAAAGAACGAGGCACTGTTAATTTGGAGGGCCTTAGGGGTCCATCTGCCAGAGCCCTGGGAGGAGAGACATCCTGTTTCACCTTAGCAAGATAAACGCCTCCTACCACTGATGACATCTCAGAAGGCAGCCTTAGCAAGACTGGATCAAGTTTTCAGTGTGGAGGTCACCTATTCTAGTTCCTAACTGTTCATTTAAATTCAGAACTAACGGCAGAAGCCCATGTCCGAAGACTCTACTGCATTAGATCCCCAGGGGGCAGAGCAGTGACTGAAAGCTCCCTTTACCACTAAATCTGTTCTTGGTAGTTCGGCACCAGGAACCCAAAATGTGAGTTAGCAGCACTGACTCTGAGTCTGAGTTCCACTGAGGCTCTGGTGAGCGTCAGGAAGCAGTGAGCCTGCGCAGACTTACCGGGAGTAATGGAAACTCTGGTTCCCCTTACCAAATTGCGTCTGGGAGGCAGTACCTCCATACCACTCTGAATGTCTCCATTACAGAGAGCCTAGGTTTCCCCTTCTCTGAGGGATGGGCTCTTACAGCCCACTGAGCAAGAAGGGGGAGGTCTAGGCCACAAGCCGTCCATGGAAAGAGCTGGCCCCTCTCACCTTCACCTCTGGTCTGCATTTCTGAATTGGATTCCCAGTTTCCTAGTGGCTGGTCCTGGCCCTAACTGTCTGTTCTCTCTCTCTCTCTCTCTCTCTCTCTCTCTCTCTCTCTCTCTCTTTTTTTTTTAAGGCTTTGAAGCAACTTTGTATTTATTCAGTTTACCATTTCAGAGAAATATATGCTATTTTAAAAATAATAATAAAAGTACTATATATGATCTATTATTATTTACTATATACCAAGTTTTGTGATCAATACTGTATTCTCTTGAAGGCTCTAGTATTCCTTTTCTCCATTGTTTATAAAGTTATCTTTGGCTTTCTCTCCATCTAACTTCATCATTAGATGTGTTTACTTGGCCAAAATCATGTGCCTTGTTCATTCCCAAGATCATGCCTTCTTTCTTGGTGTTCCTTATGCCTGGAAGTCCCCTCCTCTCCTTGCTTTGCCCAAACAGATCTTACTCTATCCTTCAGACTCAACGAATCCTTTCTACTGCATCAAACCTTCTCCATCTAGGCCAACTTTTTTTTTTTTTTTTTTTTATGCGGTAGCGGGCCTCTCACCGCTGTGGCCTCTCCCGTTGCGTAGCACAGGCTCCGGACGCGCAGGCTCAGC
>NC_041224.1:106892955-106961912 GCF_002837175.3 Physeter macrocephalus | reverse complement strand
CTCCGGACGCGCAGGCTCAGCGGCCATGGCTCACGGGCCCAGCCGCTCCGCGGCATGTGGGATCTTCCCGGACCGGGGCACGAACCCGTATCCCCTGCATCTGCAGGCGGACTCTCAACCACTGAGCCACCAGGGAAGCCCTAGGCCAACTTTTGAGCCGGGACTCCATTCCTCTGAATCTCTACTGTGCCTGTTGACATCATCAGCTGGTTGATACTAAAATGGTTTTCAGGTTGCTAAATTTACAGTAGTTTGGTCCCTTTGGCTAGTTTTTATGCTATTTGGAGACAGGTCAGGCATCTATCTTAGATATCTTCATACTCAGTCTCACATTTTATAGATTGACGGCCACATAGAAGGCATTTAAAATTAGCCACTGAATGACTAGAGTAAAATTTTAATGCGTTTGACCTAGAGAAACACAGATTTTCAAGATCGATAGTGTGGCTTTTCCCGTTCATAGAGGCCTCTGTAAGAAAATTAGTTGTAACACCCACAGTTAGCCTTACCACAGTAATACTAATATCTCTGGGGAAAAGATTAGTGATACTGGCCCATGGGGTTGCAAATGGTGCCACCTCGAATGACTCACCGAATATTATGGCCACTTGTGTTCCTTTCCCAAATGTGTGTTTATCGGTCATTCCTCTGGTATTCACACTGCAGGTGACACCATTACAGAAACTCACTGGACCTACCTCCTATTTCAGTAGCAGAAACACTGGTCTCTCACAGGGGACGGAGGGTCACACTCCTTAGAGGTATACCTTCTGATCTTCTGTGTTGAGACTTTGTCTCTTAATCCTTCCCCTCCTGCCTCATCCTGCTGTAGTGCCCTTGGTTGGAGGTTGTGTTTTCCTTAAACCAGGAATTCAGTAGAGCAAAACCCCCCGCTCAGGGCAGCAGTATCCTGGATCCTCTCGTGAAAGGTCCAGGACCCCTTGCCCATCACCTGACTCATGATTCTTCAGGTTGTGGCCCAAGGATGTTTCCTGAGAGTTGAGCGCAGGATGAGAGGATTTTCTGGGATGGGTGGAAAGAACCATTTGGGATCCTACAGAAGATAATACCCGGGCTCAACTCAGCATCTTGGACAAAGAAGACTTAGTTGTCCACGTCTACCCTTGCCCCGCACTACTTACTCGGTTGGACACTTAGTCTGGTCCCTGCTCCAAAGTTTAACTTGTTACCACTGCCGAATCCCCACTGAGGGTACGGTCTTTGCAATAACCTTCCTGATGTTAACCTGCTAAAACCCACCAGACTTTGAGGGCACCATTCTGCAAGGCACCCTGGGTCTTTGTTTCTTAGGTTTCATACTTCCCCGGGAAGTCATTCCCTTTTCCCTTTACAATAATGAAGGTTTAGTAATAACAAAGCCTTGTTAATGATGATGATAATTATTATTCATATTATTTAGTAAAGCTACCATTTATTGATTACTTGCTATATGCTGAGCATTGTCTTGTTATGATGTGGTTATTGTCATTTTGCCATTGAGAAAGTGGAGACTTAATTAGCTAGAGATGGTAGAGCCAGACTTTCCCCCAGGTCTGCCAGCCTCCCAAGCTGTGCTATGAACCCCACACCATCCTGCCTCCGTGCCGTGTTATAGTTGCCATTCAGATAGGGGTCTGGGTCACTTTTACCCTGGGAGTGGTTCAATGCTCTACTAAGCTCCAGAGAGGAAGATTCTGTACAGAGCAGGTATCCCCACACCATGCTCATTAGTCCATCCACGGAATTTAGCTACCTGCTGCAATAAAAGAGAATTTGTGTTTGCCATGAACTCATCTCTTTCCCCAAGAGCACTTAGCTAATTTCCTGAATCTTCAGATCATCCAGTGCTGACATTATCTGTTTTGCTTGAAAGCACTGAATATCTGCAACTCTTTTTATGTTTCCGTAAATTATTCTCCTCAGATTTTCATTTCCTCAACTGGCCCTTGGCACTTCTGTCTTTAGTATGAGAAATGGGAACATTTTAAGATACCAGAAGAGTTTGTAGAAATGGAAATGAGTGTTTCACATATCCTCGAGTTTACCATAAATCATTGCTGGTTTTCTCATAGACAAGTTGTCAGCTACTTTGCCCTGGTCATTTGCACCGTCATACTCACACGGGCGTACGGTCAGCCTGGTCCCCGCTCCAAAGATCAGCTTATTGTAGCCACCAGACGACACACACTAGGCGGGTGCTTTACAAGAACTCTAACCCCCGGCAGGGTCAGCTTCACTGGGGCAGAAATGTCTCCTGTGCCTGTTTTACAGGCTCCTCCAAAATCCCCCTTTCTCTGGCACAAGAAGAAAGTCTGGCCCACTGAGTCCTAATTCCTCGGCTTTCTGTGTAATAATCTCACAGACCTTTCCCTCCTAGCCGGTCTTGAGCAGGTCAGGCCTTCCTGGAGGGTGGATGCCCATTCTGGGTTCCACACTGGAAGTGAAGGAGGATAATTGGAAGGGTCTGGAGAAGAGCCAGGGATTAACTGGGAAATGAATCTTGAGGGAAAATTCATAGCACTGGCAGTAGACGGAAAACCTTGGGTAGGGCTTAATTCACGGAAGGGAGGCCTATGAATGCTCTCCTTTTAGAAAGCAGTTCTATTAGTCTTTGAAGGCAGAGACAGAGAGAGACTAATATTGCCATAGGGATATCACATACAATGCACAAGGAGGACTGCTTAACTCTGAAGGTTGTGAGAATCAGGAGTGAGTTATGGATGGGGCCTGAGAATCTATTTCTCTGGAGGGTTCTAAGATTAGGGTTGACATTCATATGGGGACAAAAAAAAAAATCTCCAAAGTTTGAGAGTGGTTTAGACAAGTCCTTCTCAGTGAGAAATTCACAGGACTCTAGTCCTAAGTTTCTCTGCAAAAAAGATTCTAAGCTCAAAGAAGTTTGGAAAATGCTGTATAGCGTATTTCAGTCCTGAAGACCAACAGTGCATAGTAGCATTTTAAAGGCTCTGAGAAGTCTTACAATAAAGAAATTTAGAGCTTCTTAAACTTACTCGATTCAAGAATTTTTTTTCTTAAAACACCCCTTAACCTCTGTGGAACATGTACAGGTTTAGATACACATTCCCTGGAAGTCCCTTTTCTAGTTCAAAGAATTTAAAATTCATCCTGAATTTCGGCCTAATTTTATCCTTAAGCTTTCTGTGTTCTGAATCTGTTTGTTCTCCTACCAACTCCTACGGACACAATTAGGGGCCTCATTAATGCTGATTATTTCTTTCTAATCATCATGAAACAGCTTCATATGTAGCAAATTTTCCTGCCACTGTCAGGAATGGCTCGAGGGCAGATAGGTATGCAGTCATCATGCAAGACCACATCGCTCCAACACTTTGCAGGGTTTACCTACTGGGAACAAGGGCAACTTTAAAGCCTTTCCCAAATGTGAATTTATTGGTTTTCTTTTCACACACCTTCCTACACACCTTAGAGCTGTGTACTTCAAAGAAGGTTCTGGTCCTAAAGGAGAAAAGTTTCCTTAGAACAAATGGAGAAAAGTTTCCTGGGTGGCGTCTCAAGTAGGGACATAGACTTCATGTATTTATCAGTAGACCTCTCCTTTTTGCTGCTAAAACCCATTTGTGCTGCTTCCCTCTCAGGGTATTGTAGTTCTTATGCCTCTGAACTCTGGTTCTTTAGAAATATGATGGGTTTCAGGCTTTCTAAATGTAGCCTGAACTGACCCAGGGCAGGGAAGAGGCTTTGGTGAAGTGCATAAATGAACAGATAAATATGGAGGAAGTTTTCCCCAGAGAAGTGGGCTTTCGCCCACCCACGCACGTTCAGATGGATTCTGTAATCTCCCAGTTTTGAAATCTAACAACTCTGTTGGAGAATACCTGCTACTGTCTAAACCAATATGTTCTAAACAGTTACTATCCCTCCACTGAAGCTTTCCCTGAGTCTCCCAGCTAGAGGCATTTTTTCAACAATCGTTTCTTAGGTGACACCTATGCATCAGGCATTGTGCTGGAGTGTGGAGGTGTAAGGATGAATGAGAGAGGGTCTTGACCTCACAGAGCTTACGGTGCAGTGCAGAATGCATGAAAGTACCAGACAACTAGGATAGGAGGTCGGGGATGCCTTCCTTTCTGCTATTCCATCGCAACTTGTGTGTACTTCCACTACAGTGTGGTGACACTGGGCTTAATTGTCTCTATATGGATGTTTACCCACTGGGAGATCCTGGATGGAGGGGACTCTGCATTTCCCTCCTTCCCCTCCTCCCTCCTTCTATAGTGCTTAGAATATAATAGTTGCTTGGTAAATATTTGTTGAATGAAAGCCCTCTAATTATTTTAATTCATTTTAAATGCAATCCTGTCCTCTACCTTCTTTTACTAGGACTGTTTCATTTATCTTTTAATTCTGTATGGGTCCATTTTCTAAACCCAGTATTGTTTTTATTGTATCATTTAGGCCTTAAGTTCTTCCTGTCTCTCTTGATTAGATATGGAGTTTTGTCAGACTGTATTCCATGCCCAGGGTCTTTAGGAAGTTTAACTTATCACCTCTCATGAAAACTAGATGGTAACAAAAATAAATTTTTTTGGCATAATCAGTCATGATTTCTGATAAAGGTCTTTTGTCTCAAAGGAATCTAGAAATAGCAAAAGAGTCTGCCTCTGTAACGATGAAAAGGCCAGGCCCCATTGGCAATTACTACCTTTAGAAAATAAACCGCTGTTGAGCTAGTGGCTGGGATTTCAAATTTCAAAACATTCAAGCCTCGTGAAGAATCATGAGAAATTAGCTCGGGAAGTGCAGACTCAACATCTAAGAAAGCCGAGTAGGGACTTTCTGTGTCTTTGGCTGGAGTCTAAGGTCAGGCACTTACTTGGATGCACTTGGAGTCTTGTTCCACTCCCGAAAGTGAGTGTTCTGCTGTTTGTGTCCACACCCTGGTACAATGCAGTACAAATACCTGCCCTCTGCCACCCAGGGCGGCTGCCTGTGCTTCACACCTCCCGCCCCACATGTACAGCCTTCACTCTTGGGAATGGAGCTTTTGAACAGCCTGTTCCATCGTTTTGATGATAAATTTCTCTCTGTGTCACTTTATGCCCAATAATCAGTCCCCCTAGGTTTCTGCTTCCCTCAATGCCATACCGGCATCCTACCAACCCAATTCAATGACTTTACTCATCTCTTCAGAAACGCTAAGTCCTGGACCAAAGCTGCCATGGTCACCATGGCAAGAAGGCTCAGGATAGGCAAACCAAGGACCAGACAGGTAGCCTTTGAGGTCTGGGGTCTTCCTTCACAGAGTGCAGGAGGGACAGTGGTGGCAGTGTGGTGGCATGGTTAATAGTAAGGCCTTGGAGTCAAATAGATTAGAGTTAAATTCTAGCCCTATTATTCCTAGCTGTGTGATCTTGGGCAAGCTACTTGCCCCAAGCCTCTGTTTCTTCATCTGTAAAATGGGCCTAATACCAGCTACCTAGCATTAGGATGGATGTGAGCACTGAATGAGAAATTCTTTGAAGGACAGAGTATAGTCACTGGCACATGTCAGGCATTCAGTAAATAGTAGCTAATAATATGGTGGTCCCCAGCAATGCTTTCCACTGAGGGAAGGATGAGGCTCCTTGTAGCCAGAGGAGAACTGTCCCTGCCCCACCGCCCTCTCCAGCACCCCGGGGTGCCTCAGCATTCTGGCTGGGATGCTGTCATGTGCGACAGATATCTCATGGATCCAAGGGGACGTGGTGAGAGATTCTCAGCCAGGGGGTTGAAGGGCAGGATGGACCCCTTGGCTGCCAAGAAGGCAGTTCTGCTTCAGAAACCTAACCAAGAGTGAAGCCTCTTTTCTCAAACCTTGGTGATTTGTCCTCTGCACGCACTGTGCAAAACCCTTGTGCAGCACAGCCTCAATCATTTCATTAGACCTGACACAATGGTAAGTTACGCCCAGACAGCAAAGGGCTCTTTCACGATGGAGCAGCCCAGTCACAGACTCCCTCATTTTTGCAGTATCCTTCCATCATATATCCTCTGTCTACAAAATATCCCTTGACCGTTTCTATAATACTCACATGGATGAACAACAAGCCTGGTCCCTCTTCCAAATATAAGTCCATAGTTTCTTCCTGATACACGCAGCGAGGAAAGCCTTTGCTAAAACCCGTCTCACGTGACCTCCCTCTACCTATTGCTCCAGTGGTTGGGGCAACAATCTGGGGAAACACTGGCTCATGCCCCCAGAGTTGCAGGAATCTCCCACAGCTGTCCTGGAACCCTGAGCGAGCCAAGGGGTGGTGATGGGAGCCAGGGACTGGGGACTAGAAGAGCCCCTCACCTCCTTTACCCAGGAGAAAACACACGCTCCTGTCAGTGGAGAAGCAGGGCAGCAACTCCCCAGCAGCCGTACCTCCAGCACCACCCTGCTTGCCTGGGGCCACAGCAAGGTGTGACTCTGCTACTCTTTTGTCAGATACAAGTGCTCCCAGGATGGGCGGCAAAGGAGATTTTTATATTATTCAATATATTGTCAGTGGAGATGCTGAGAGGAAGGGAGGGTGGAAGAAACAAGGGGCACACGAAGGTTTGACACAGTGAGCTTCTAAGGACATTAGGGGTGGCACTGATGGAGGACATGCCCTCCGCCCTCCCATGGACAGAAGAAGTTGTCCGGTACATACGGGGTAGGAAGAACGGTGGGTGGGGGAGGGGTCATATGTCCAGGAGGATCCCGGCTCACTTACTTGGTGTGACCAATACTTGAGTCCCCTTTCCAAAAGTGAATCTGTTCCCATAATCACACTCTGGGAAAGTGCATTACAAAAAGGTCCTGGGTTTGCCCACCCTCTCATGGAGGACACACACACTTCCCAGTAGCTCTAAAAGCTGGGATCCTGGGAAGGCTGATCCTAACCTTTTCCTTCTGATGGGTGCTCTAAGCACAGGAGAGAGACTCCCTAATGGCTGTAGCAGCTTCAGCCCTGATGCTACCCATCACCTCCATTTTCCTCATCACAGCCAGCCATCAACAAACAGCCTCTGGCTATTTCTCCTCTGGGAAACACAGAACCTTTACAAAACTTGGTGAAAAACCTGCCTCCTACATAGGCCGGGTGGGTGTACGTGTTTCTAAAGATACCAGGCAGTGGGACTTCCCTCGCAGTGGTTAAGAACCCACCTGCCAATGCAGGGGACATGGGTTCGATCCCTGGTCCGGGAAGATCCCACATGCTGCGGAGCGGCTGGGCCCATGCGCCACAACTACTGAGCCTGCGCCCTAGAGCCCTCAAGCCACAACTACTGAAGCCCGTGTGCCTAGAGCCCGTGCTCTGCAACAAGAGAAGCCACCACAATGAGAAGCCCGCGCACTGCAACGAAGAGTAGCCCCCTCTCGCCACAACTAAAGAAAGCCCGTGCGCAGCAACGAAGACCCAATGCGGCCAAAATAAATAAATAAATAAATAAATAAATAAATAAATAAATAAATAAGTAAGTAAATTTAAAAAATAAAAGAGAAAAGATACCAGGCAGCAGCCTGCATTTTCCCATCTGAGCTGCCCCGCCTGAGAGGAAGGCGCCATTGCCTTAGGGGCATATGCAAAAATGTATTTTTCACTTTTCCAGAAAGAGTAAGAGCAAGAGCATTTCCAGCAAGCCAGGCCAGGGCACGTGCTAAAAACATGCCTCAGCGTGACTCAGAGTCACCGCCTCCTCTTTGGGGCTGAGCGAGGTTTCTGGGTGACTCACGCCTGACTCATTCCTGTTTCTACTCTTTCTATCCTCACCTAAGTCAAGGCTGCTTTCTGTCAAGGGGCCTTTCTGTCAAGAAAGTCAAACATCTCAGCAGGTAACAGTCTTAAATCCTTTTCCAGAAACACAGGGGTGGAACCCCGCTTGCTCTCTGCCAGGGAATATGGACTGTCCATTGTCACTGCTGTCCCGTCTCCAGTCAGTAGGGTCCCAGGTCCTGCGCATGACCACACACAGCACAGTGCTTAGACCCAATGCGGCCAAAATAAATAAATAAATAAATAAATAAATAAATAAGTAAGTAAGTAAGTAAATTTAAAAAATAAAAGAGAAAAGATACCAGGCAGCAGCCTGCATTTTCCCATCTGAGCTGCCCCGCCTGAGAGGAAGGCGCCATTGCCTTAGGGGCATATGCAAAAATGTATTTTTCACTTTTCCAGAAAGAGTAAGAGCAAGAGCATTTCCAGCAAGCCAGGCCAGGGCACGTGCTAAAAACATGCCTCAGCGTGACTCAGAGTCACCGCCTCCTCTTTGGGGCTGAGCGAGGTTTCTGGGTGACTCACGCCTGACTCATTCCTGTTTCTACTCTTTCTATCCTCACCTAAGTCAAGGCTGCTTTCTGTCAAGGGGCCTTTCTGTCAAGAAAGTCAAACATCTCAGCAGATAACAGTCTTAAATCCTTTTCCAGAAACACAGGGGTGGAACCCCGCTTGCTCTCTGCCAGGGAATATGGACTGTCCATTGTCACTGCTGTCCTGTCTCCAGTCAGTAGGGTCCCAGGTCCTGCGCATGACCACACACAGCACACTGCTTGGTGCACCCACATATAAACTGTTATTAGACTTTTTACAGGTGAGTGTTTTGTTTTTCTGACAAGACTGGAAGCTCTTGAGAGCAAGAACCGCATCTTATGCTTCTTCTTTTCTTGGTTTGTTTGTTTTCATTTTAAACCAGCTATGGCCCCTGGCTTGATGATACTCAATAAGCACTTACTGAGTTGAACTGACTTTTACTGTGCATAATTATTGGGACAAGAAGGCCAGTTCTGGGAGAGGTTAAAAGCTAAGTATACTTTCGGTAAATATGAGCTGCAAAACCTAAGTGCTTAGGCAGGGAAAAACCAAGGAAGCAACTCAAAGAGATAATCAGGAGGCAGCATAAAAACCACTTCATCGTGAAGTTCCTATGGACCCTCAGCAGAGAGGAGGCAACTGAATGAACAAGTACTTGACTGCAAAGGAAACTCAAACATTTTTCTCCTGATACCTTGACATTGATTCTCCTTAAAGGGTAAAACGAATAATATGGCAGAAAAAATATATTCCGAGTTAGCAGCATTGTTATGATCAATAATAACAAAACAGTAGTGGTAATAATAATAATGATGATGTGACAATAATAATGATAATGATCATCATCATAATATTCTATTATAGACCAGAGCAAATGCTACATATATCAATATAAACCCAATGCTGGAGGTGGGGTTACACATTTCTGGAGAGCTGACTTACTTGGGCTGATCAAAAGTTGGGTGCCAGTTCCAAATACGAATTTCTGATAACCTGTGTTCACACTCTGACATAACTGTATACAAAATGGTACCCTATAACTGGGCCAACTCTATACAAATGGTGCCCTATAGCTGGACTATAGCTGGGGATTGCTGAGTCACACACAAGTTAGTTACTAAGCATGTTCCCGAGTTTGCTTACATGCGCCAAAGTGGGAAGAGGCATGTAATTTTACTCTTTAACCTTCATTTCTAAGACCATTGAAAGATGACAAGAAATAAGTCACAACTCAATAGGAAATCCTGCTTTGTATGCAGTAGATTATATAAAAAATGTCATGAATATTCAGGTTGAAAAAGCCATTTATGTAATTACAGAGTTTCAGTTCTAGACAGGACCTAGGCTAGTTATGTCCATCCACACTTACTAAGTGTTTATTACATGTTTCTGGCATGAATGAGGCTCGTGGATACATATAATGCAACATTACCATCACCAAACTGTTTTCTTACTTAAATAGCAGACAAAACCCTTGGGGGAAAATCAGTGAAAACAGATATCCTTCAACTGTAATAAAAATCAGGCTATTTTGAGGAACTTACTTGCTTCAACAAATAGCCTTGTTCCTGTCCCGAAGACAACTCTGGAGCCTCCACTATTTCCCACAGTGATTTGTGCTGTGACAAAATAGGCTGCTTCCTTTTCCTTCCCTTTTTTTTTTTTTTTTTTTTTATATATATATATATTTTTTTTTCGGTACGCGGGCCTCTCACTGTTGTGGCCTCTCCCGTTGCGGAGCACAGGTTCCGGACGCGCAGGCTCAGCGGCCATGGTTCATGGGCCCAGCCGCTCCGCGGCATGTGGGATCTTCCCGGACCGGGGCACGAACCCGTGTCCCCTGCATCGGCAGGCGGACTCTCAACCACTGTGCCACCAGGGAAGCCCTCCTTCCATTTTTTAACCATAGCTGTGAAGCAGGCTCAGGGAGCCTATGGGAAGGTGTTCATAAAAAGGAGCAATACGCGCAGGCTCAGCGGCCATGGTTCATGGGCCCAGCCGCTCCGCGGCATGTGGGATCTTCCCGGACCGGGGCACGAACCCGTGTCCCCTGCATCGGCAGGCGGACTCTCAACCACTGCGCCACCAGGGAAGCCCTCCTTCCATTTTTTAACCATAGCTGTGAAGCAGGCTCAGGGAACCTATGGGAAGGTGTTCATAATAAGGAGCAATTTTTTATATTCTCCCAGTAAATGCATTTGGTTTCTTCCTATTCATGAACAATCTCATACCTCCTACCTACTGGAAGGGTTAGTTCACCAAACAGTAGTCATGGAATATGGCCCAGGGACCAGGATCCCCACGTTTTCATGCCAGCCCTAGTTCTCACTGATTTTATGATAATGGACAATTCAACCAACCTCTCTGGGTCTTAATTTCTTTACTGGAAAAAAAGAGGTTTGGATTTCCCTTTCAGAGCTAAAGTTCTAAGATCCAGCAATGTCCAAAGTGCACTCAATGTTGCATATTTCTATAACTCACAAATGAGTCAGGCACTTATAGATGGGTTACACTGGACACTGGTCTGCATGGGGAAAATACAAGAAATTGTGGGGGGAAGGGAGAGTCAGAATAAGGAAGTGGCTGCTGCCAGCTCTTCTGTCTCCTCTCTCCGTTGGGGTAAATACCCCCAGCAGCCCCTATACTACTTGTTTCCTCATTAAAAAGGGAAGAGAACCCTTTAGATTTGGGGCATCCAAGTCAAGATTTCTCAAAGCTCCATGTCTCAAGTCATGGCAGTATCTAAGAATGGAAAAGATAAATTCCATGTATTTCCTTACTAACTCTGATTGGCATCCTCTCTCATTTCTAGGTAAGCCCTGGCACAGGGTCTGTGACATAATGTAGTAGAAAGAGTAAGCTTTGAGATCAGGCAGGCAGACCGTGGTTTGAATCTAGACCCTTCCACTCACTAATCCTGGGATCTTGGGCAGTTACTTCTCTGAGCCTGTTTCCTTTTCTGTAAAATAGGAATACTGTTCCTTGATCCATAGTTGTTTGAAGATGAACAATACTGTCTGTCATGCCCCTAGTATCGTATCTACACTTCATAGAAACTGAGGTGGTGGTTATGATTTATATGTTAAGTTAAATGATTGATTAACAAGGTTTTTTTTAGTGTTATAGAACTTGTTTGTGAAATAGCCATGAGTCCATACCCTTGGGTTGTATAAACTCTAGGATGGTATAGGAGTAAGAATCACAGATTTTGAGGGCTTCCACCCTCTCATCTCACACTGGAAGAGTCTGAGGCACACAGAGGGGCAATGACTTGTTCAGCGTCACACCGCCTGTTGGGGCTCAATCAAATCTAGAACTCTAGACTGCAACCAGAAGCCCTGGGCTCCTTTCTCTGCACTTCACTGACTCTTCTTGAATAATGTTTAGTGCAAAGGGACATAATCTCTGGAATGAACTTGGTAGGGCTTATTTGGGGCATAGGTCAAGTGACCTTGAATAGTCTCCTGCAAGGAGTCTCAGAATCAATGGCAGTGGAAGTAGAACAGTTCTATTAGATCATGGCCATGCAATTTTCTGCTCTTCTGCTTTTTTCCTCTTTCTGGCTCCATTTAGCTCAATTCTAGTGCTAAAAACTCTAATACTGGACAGAGCTTCTGTCAGCCTCACATCTTGGGAAAAGTCTTAATAGGTTGCTAAATTCTGGGGCTTCCCTGGTGGCGCAGTGGTTGCGAGTCCGCCTGCCGATGCAGGGGACGCAGGTTCGTGCCCCCCTCCGGGAAGATCCCACGTGCCGCGGAGCGGCTGGGCCCGTGAGCCATGGCCGCGGAGCCTGCGCGTCCGGAGCCTGTGCCCCGCAACGGGAGAGGCCACAGCAGTGAGAGGCCTGTGTACCGCAAAAAAACCAAACAAACAAAAAAAACAAAAAGAAAAAAAATAGGTTGCTAAATTCTTACTTAAAGAAAATATTCTTGGACAGTCTTTGAATATTTTCATTAATTTATCTGGGTGCCACAATTCTTAATACTTCAGCACTAGATTATGGTTAATTATAAATAAGATACAAATGACAAAAATAACACCTCCTTTTCTCCCATTCACCGTCACTGGAATACATTTTGTAGTTACCTTAGAATTGCACACTTACTCAGCTCCACTTTTAGCTGGGTGCCTTTCCCAAAGGTGAGTTTGTTTGCTCCTCCCCATGAGTCCCACAGTGTCTGATGCCTCCCAATAAACCCCCTCTGTCACTTCACACCTTTTCCTGATTTACCCTGATGAGTTAGAAAATACTTAAGATTTAATATAGCTATTTGACTTATTCATATGAGAAAAAAGCTCCCCCCACCCCAAATGGAATAAATTCATAGGCTGCTGGTGCCAGGAGGGCAGAGGGGTCAGCAACCAGACCTATTTCCCCTTTTATAGAGGAGAAAACTGAGGCCTAGAGGCAAGGGATCTGCTCCAAGTTACACTGCTAGTTGGTAGCAGAGACAAAAACACGGGTCTATTTGATTCTCGATCTAGTATATTTCCGTCTCCACCACATACTGAATGTACTGTGTTGCTTACTATATTCACTTCTTCCCTCTGGCCGGGAAACTTGATTTTCTGGGTATTTGATTTCAATTAAACAAGCACTTATCAAGCACTTACTCTGTAAAAGGACCATATTAGACACTTCATGGTATATAACAGGAACCTCTGCTCTTAAGGATCTTTCCATTTTAATAGGCAGATCTTCTCAGTAATGAAAGAATCCTGTAGCTGTATGTGTCACAGATTGTCCAAGACTCCTCGGCTAGATTGGGGATATAGAGGGAAGAGGAATGGGAGGGATGCCTGGGGTAAGGCTACAGTCTAGTCTTTCAACAGGAAGCCAGGCTATTTCTGGAGAAACCAGGTTTGTCTTAATTATCTGGGTATTAGTCTCTATTCCATTCTACCTAGCAAATTAGTTCTACTAATTCAACTAATTCAACTTCTAATCCTACTAATCCAACTCTTCTGTTGGTTATTTTCATTTTTCAAAGTGCTCCATGAAGGCTCAACCTTAAATTCATAGGTCAACTGATAAAACAAGGATGATGCATCCACAAGGGTAAAACACAGAAATTACATGTAGAAGTCTTAAACCAGAGAACGAGAAAACAGGAGTGGGATTGGGTCAACATTTACCTGGAGAGACCAGAAGCATAGTCCCCTTTCCAAAAGTAAGTTTGTCGTATCCTGAATTCACACTATAGCAACCCCCCATACAAAAATGGCCTGCAGTGTTGGGTCTTTCAACCTCTGGTTGCTTACGGAAGGGAAAGAAGACCAGCATTTATGGAGAACCTACACATGCCAAGTGGGTTGACAATCTCTATATATCACCTTGCCTTATTTGGGCCGTTAACTGTGCCATGAACTCTGATCTTATTGTCCTCATTTTACAAATGAAAAACAGGTGATGTGGGGTTAAGCACACTGAACCAGCACTGCTACACAAGTACCCTGGAGACATGAGACTTTTTAGCATAGGACCGATACATGTTAGGAGGAGCTATGAGTGAAGGATCCTTCTCCTCCTTCCTACGAGATTGAGATTGCAGCTGTATTGGGGTTAATTCTCTTGCTAGAACCAGACATTAGAACTCTAGTAACAGTGATGCCCCGAACTCCAGCGTATCCTCCATCACACAATCATTTCCTGAGACATGAAAACATTTTCATCAATCTTCCTGTTGTTCCCTTGATACTCTACTCACCAGCCCTGACCAGCAGTCTCGTCCCACTCCCGAAGATCCATGTAGAGCCTCCACCCTTCCCACAGTGTTTCTTAGTCAGCCAAAAACACCCACAAGCCCACACACCCTTCACATACCCAAGACTGAGAGATACAGCCCTTTCACCTATGAAGGGGACTACATCTTAACTTTCTTTTTACGTTCCACATAACACACAGGCCATTCAACTCAAATATGGGCATTTATTGTGCAGCACTTAAAATGAAGCCTCTCTCTCCTCATCGCTCTGGGTCTATCACCACCAAACTTGTGATTTTCAACGCTATGCATCCCGCAGATGTATCTAGTCCTTTTGTCTCCATCACACTTATCAATTTTTAGATTTCTGCCATAGTGTCTCTCCTAGTTTTAACTTCAATCAATTGAAACTTCATGGAATAGCATCCAGATCATTGAGTGACAGCTTCCTGCTCCTACAGTCAACTTATTTTGCAGACTTAGGCCTAGTGGTAGCCTGGTTACTTACTCGAGTCCTGTTCTGTCCCCAAAGCCAGGCGTCCTGATTAAAGGGCACCCACTCTGCTTCAGGTCTGGTAAAAAACACCACTTGCCTTCTCTTTGGTTCTTATGCTCTGCAAATTTACTGTTTTCAATTGGCCTCATGGGTAGTGTCTTGGCTTTCTTCTCTATTAAGAAAGAACACAACTTGGATGGAATAAAACTATCATAATGTTAAGGGTTGGATGAGGGATCTTTCTATAATATCTTTATTTAAATCTTCCGAAAATGGCCATAGAAGTCCTATTACATCCCCATTATGTGCTCCAAATGTTACAATCTGAGAGACAACAACACAAGTAAGGAGAAGTGCTTAGGAAGTTAGACTTACTTGGGGTGACTTGAAGCATTGTTCCAGTTCCAAAGGTAACCTTTAGGTTACCCCCAGAATTCACACTGCATTTCAGGCCTTTACAGAATGGTTTCCTTTCTGCCATTCTCATGTGGGTGACATGTGAGTCTCTGTACTTCAGTAGAAGAGAGAGTGGTTTTCACCGATGCCTATGGCTACAGATCCACATGAAAATAGCTCTTTTACTAAGAATCTACATATTCTCTTCATGTTGAAAGAATTATACTAGCTGTCCTAGCTTTTTCTTTTTGTTCTGAAAACAAATAATCATAATATTTTACAGGTGTATAGCATTTACTAGTTTATAAAATACTTTCATATCCATTAGCTTATTTTATCTTTAAAAAAACTTATGAGGTGAGATGAAATATTTTCATTTTACAGGTGAAGAAATTGTGGCTCAGATGCACTGATCAAGCCAGGATTAGTAGGACTAGCAGTGTTCAGGCAAACTTTGCCTTTTTCATTACGATCCACTCTCTGACTGAGCTGTTTCAGTCTGTTATTTCTGGTTCATCGACACTACTATTTTTCCTCCACAGTTAGATTTTTCTAGCCTCTGTGCCATTACTTTAACATTTCTTTCTATTTCAGAATGCACTTAAATCCACATAAACCATGCATTTCTTGATATTTGGGCCCTACAAATACTGCAGTAAGTTCAATGGGTCTCAGTCACCACATTAAGCCTCGTACTTTAGTGACATATTGTCTACTTACTGGGTTTTATTGATAATCTTGTCCCAGTCCCAAAGATGAATGTATTATAAATCACAGCACCGTGCTGCCTGACAAGAATTTCTGAGCTACCTTGATAACAGATTAACGTGATTAGCATGTATCTATCCTCCTTCCTGGGAACTCTGGCTGGGATTTCCCCCTTTTTCTATTATTGAAATAAAGACTAAGCCATGGAGTTAAGCCTCTGAAAGCCTCTTTTCAGAGCACAATAGAATTGATGGAGGGGAAAGCCTGAGAAGAGTCCAGCTGATGGTCTTTAGACAACTCTGACACATTTCCTTCAAAAATTTCACCAAGTCATCTTATTTTACCAGCCAAAGCATATCAGCTTTGATTCCCATTTTTTTACTTAGGAATCAATTCCTGTACACGAGCTCATTTTACCAGTGGTTGGAAAATTGCTCCTATCCCTGTAGGTAATCTTTCTTTCTTTTATCAGTTTAGTGTGTTTTAAAAAATCTGTGAATCAATTCCTGTACACGAGCTCATTTTACCAGTGGCTGGAAAATTGCTCCTATCCCTGTAGGTAATTTTTCTTTCTTTTATCAGTTTAGTGTGTTTCAAAAAATTTGTGATCATGGGGTGGGACAGGGGTATGGTTGGAGTATTAGACACGAGGGACAGCATCTGTTTTTTTCATTTTGTTTTGATGGCTTTCATCGCTAAACCCCAATACTCCTTGAGTTAAAGAATAAGGAGACATTTAGTCATGTGTGCAATGTAAGTCTGCAGGATAAGTTCAGGCATTATGATCAATAATAACTAGGTACTTACTGGAACATACTGATACGGTGGTTCCTTTCCCAAAGACCAACACACTTCCTGTCTGGTAGGCACAGTGAAACGAGGCCCTGCAAATACCCTGAGTACCTGTTCACTGCCTCCAACATGTATATAACTACAAACAATGGACGCTTGTATTCTGTCCTTGCCTTTGGCAAGGAACTCAGTGAGCTCTCAGTGTTTGGGAATGCAACAGTAAAACTCTGTTACTTTGTGAGAAGGAGAGGGTAGATGGGGGTGTGTCCTCCACTCACTCAATAACTATTCACTGAACACCTCCATGTGTAAGGCACTGTGCTAGGCGCTGGGATAGAGCAGAAAGCTGCTAGGACACTGTCCCAGTCCTCGTGGTGCTTACAGTCTAGTGGGAGGCACACAGAAACAAATCCAGAGATACTGCAATATCAAGTGATGAAAGTGCAGGAATAAATCAGGCTGGATAACGGGATGGAGAATCAGGTAGTGGCTGTGTCTGGTGGCTTGTTAGAATGGTTGGGCAAGAAAGGTCTCTCTGAGGAGGTGATATCATCTGAAGTGAGATCCAAGCGTGGAGGAATGAATCATCACCTCTATTTACAGATAAGCCAATAGAGGGCCTGAAAGATCAAAGCCTGGCTCCAAATCACACAGTGTCAAGGACGGCCATGGACACTTAGATCATGCCTTCTCTCCACTGAAGTACTAGATCCAGTTCTACCATGTACATTCCTGGTTAGGAAAGACAAAATGAGACAGAGATTCTTCCAAAGTGACTTTGGGATGTTATCTGGGTAATTGGAAACTGTGGCACTGGCTGTTGAGGCATCCAGGTTGTAAGAGGAGGCCAACCGGAAGAGAAGGTGTTAGCATCTCAGAGTGTTTCTCTGATGGCTTTTCTGATGGAGCTGGCCACTGAGATGGGGAGACTTCTTCCATCCTGTTTCCCTATTAAGTTGGCAAACGATGCAATCCATTGCCCAGCAAAATGAGCTCTTACACTTACGATGGGGAGGATACAGGGAGAGCTCTGCTCCTCACTAAATCTGAATAAACCGAGGACATTTGGCAGTCCACTTAAATGAACAAAAAAGCCTGTTACATGTCTCAGTAACTAATTGAATTCAAATTTCATGGCAATACTTACTAAGATTCACCTTTAACGTGGTCCCCCTTCCAAAAACCAGCTTCAGGCTGCTTGAAAACCCCACAGGGATCTATTTCACCACAAAAACCAAAGTGAGCTTCATTTTCAAGCACAGGAATTCTCCCAGGTTCTCTCACTTGGTTGGAACCCAGTTCAGCCCCAAACACATATTTAGGTAAACTCAAGAAAAGTCTTAATCTTATACATTCTTTGGAATGGTAGGAAACCTCCGAAACCATTTCCTACAAGCTCACAACCTCAAGCATTTCTCTCCCAAGTGATCTCAGGTTTCGATGATCTCCAGGGACAGTCTTAGTCACCAATTCTCACGTTCTATTTTCTCATAACTAGAAAGGTTCACCTTATATCCAGATTCAACCGTTTCTCTGCCATAGCCAAGATCCATGAAGCTTTTTCATCCTCAAGTTTACCCTCAAATGGAATTTTTCATAAAATCTGACTCTCAAAAAAATCACGAATCACCTGACTCCCCATACTTTTCAAAGAGATTTCACATACATTATCTCATTTGAGTCTTCCAAAATCCTTTGAGCTAGACAGAGCTGGAATCATAATCTCCATGTCATAGATGATCTGAGGCTTAGAGAGCTTCCCATGGACAGCATGGTTGGTAAGTGGCTGAGCAAGATCCATTGTCTTTTGGCACCAGGTTGAATGCCTTAATGATTTATTTGTACACGTTTATGTATTGATCATATCACCTTGGCTTTCAAGTATCTCTCCCTTCTTTATTCTCTTCCTTAATGAAAAGGAGAATATCATCAACAACAAAAACAATATCCACCTCCTTCCTCAAAAAAAAAAAATAATAAAGCATTCTAAACAAACCTCCAGCTCAACTTTTTCAGAGCAATGTCTTTTTAATCCTCACACACTTTCTGTGAGCCAGGAGATAAGAATTACCAATATTTCAGTTGCATTAACTGGGAAAACTGAGGGCCAGAGGAGATAGATCAGAATGATGGTTATAGAGGCTGCAGCCCGGTACAGACAGCACTATATTGAACCTTAGAACACATGGGTCCTGGCCCTGCTATTGTGACCACATTCAAATCGCTTAACCACTCTGAATAGAGAGAATCATCGCTTTCCACCTTCCTCTATCTGTGGGACAATCAGACAAAAGATGTGAAGAAATAAGGAAAGTGCCTTAATTGTTTTCCTTTTCTTAAGAAGACAGACCCTAGAAAATATCAAGATGGCGATATCCTTTACCCACACTGAATTTGTGCATACCTATGTGCTTATGCATAAGAGCAACACTACACATTTCTAATGCAAGTCTGAGACAGATTAATGTGCGCCAACACAGCGCATCCAGTTTAAAATTGATGGCTAGGCTCCTGCTTCAATGCTGGAAACAGAACAGTGGCTCAAGAGCTGGTACTCACTCGGCTTGACTAACATCCTGGTTCCTCCTCCAAAGGTCAGCTTGTTCCCTGCAGAGTTGGTCACACAGTGATTTGAGGCCAAGCAAAAACCACAGGGACCAAGGAAATCACACTCCATAGATGCCTGTCGAAGGCCCTGACCTATGGCCACGGCAAAGTGGAGGGCTTGTGATGGTTAAGGTAATCCTGTCTCCCAGCGCTGTGCACACTTTGTAGAGATAGAATGCTTGTCCCTGGACACGTATTTGGGTCTCGCCCTTTCATATATTTACTTACTTCTCTGCTTTGGCTCTTTGGACCTGGATCTGTGAGTGAGGATAATAGGTGTCAACCATAAACTCACTCAGGGGCCCATTTGACCATTCGTAACCCACAAAGTAACCTGAGAACAGGAAGCCCTGTAAGCTCTGGGAAACTTCAGGGTCAGGCTGGTCATATATCCAGCGTGGAAATGCTGATGAACTCACCCATACACAGGCATGCACGCCGTTAGCATCTCTATATTCAAGTTAGTGCACAGGGAAGAGCCCAAAGAGAGGAAGGATACTGTAGTCTTGGGTCCACCCAGGCCCTCCGAGCTGCTGTGCACCGTGGATCAGCTTTACTTTCCTTGGTCCAAGTTTCAGACCCAGACCCCCTCCAGCTATTCTAGAGCCCATTCGTTGGTGAGGCTTGTACTAAGGAAACGGGGAGGAGGCTTCTTGGGGTAAGTTTACAGAATATGATGGAGAGGTCATTCCTGATAAGAAAGGAGTTGATGGAGACTCTGATAGGGAGATGGCTGAGAATCACAGGACTCCAGAAAAATAACCCTGGCAACTCTGTACCTCAATCTGGCATGCCCAGCCTGGGATGAGGGCCGCATCCTTCCCCAGGCATTGGGTGTGGACCAGAGCAGGTGTTTCGGGATGCCTCACACTCTCTAGTGGGGCTGCCCTTCTCCTTTGCCTTTAGTGGGGACACATACAGTCTCCTCTCAGATTCTCAAGTTCCTGAAAGTGACGCTAGGTGGTCTTGACCTTCCTTCGGCTTCCCCATCCCTGTCTAACTAAGAAGGAGGGTCCTCCAGTAGCAGCAATGTACATATTCCCTAAAACATTTCCTTAAGACTTTCCCTTTAGTCCCTAAAGACTAAGGACATTCATTCATCTCCCTTTCCAATTTCTTCATAGTACTGTTTCCCTGGAGTAGAAAACAACCCACTCACCAGGCTGTACAGTTAGCTGAGTTCCTTTTCCAAAGTAGAGCCTCCCCAGACTTGAGTCTCTATCGACACAGTGCTGGGCCCCTTTACATGAACTTGGTCCTAATGTTCCCCATCACTCTCTCCCCTGCCCTGGGGGACAGGGTTGAAAATTCACCTTCATCCTCTTTTTAAGTGGCTTTAAGTCTTTTTTCTTGTGCAGCCGACAGTCTGAGTGGGACAGTCAGATCTCAGAGGCTATTTCTCAGGGGACAAATGGTCTGGGTTAACAATCGTCTTCCACCAGCAGAGGCCCTGTCCCATCAGAAAGCAATTACACGGCCTTTTGAGAGTGTTTAAATTGGAAGGAACTTTGCTTCCCTGGCCCTATTTCCCAGTATAAAAGGCTGCTCACTTACTTGGATTGTCATTTTGCTTGGATCCCTTTCCAAAGCTGAACTTGTGAAAACTTTGATAGATTAGTTCTGTCCTCTGCAAAATCACCCCATTTCCCTCATTCGACCTCTGGTCGTCCCTCCAGGCATTCTCTTTTCCTCTTCTTTCTTTTTTTCTTCCTGATATGGCCCTTTATTTTCCCATTTATGGCCCTGGGAGATCATACCCCACCATCTTCTAGGTATAAAAATCCCAAATAGGCTTTAGCTGATGAATAATTCAACGACGTATTTCTTTGGCTATCAATATAATAAAAACAGAAGAAACAGCTCTGAGCTCACCTTCTCATCCTCTAGGCTGGAGTCATGAGATCTTAGCGCTTAGCATTGAAAGGGAGCCCAGAGATGATTCAGTCCAATATCTAAAATAGCATAGAAATCCCTTCTACAACATCAGATAGTCAGCCTAAAGGACCCAGCGTGCAGATCTCCAAGGAGAAAGAGTCCCGCACTTCACAAATCAGCCTTTCCACTGCAGACCGGTTCCCTTTGTTTAACAAGATTGCACAGGAGGCTGAGACACATATCCTTTCAGCCACTGGTACTAACCCCTTTCCTTGTCTAAATGGCACTTCTTCAAATATTTGGAAAGAGTTATGTCTCATCTTAATACAACCCAGTGACTTATGGGGGGGACCCGAGATAATTTCAGATAGCTAGCTTGGTTTTTATCTGACCGTAAAGCCCATGCTCTCAACAAATTTATCCTTGTGAAGGCATCCCTGAGGCAGAGAGCATTTTGGGGTGGAGGAGGATGTGAGGGAGACACGTGAGGTAGTCAGGTTATGGTCCTAATGGTTATGGTCTTAGCGCAAACTGGGAAATCTTTTGGGAATTTAGTTACTGACCATTGTGCTTCCCAGGTAGAATTGCTTGTAATTGTGCCCACCATTTTGTTCTAAAATTATTCTCATTTTTTCCTTCTTACTTACTTGCTCTTACAGTTACTGTTGTTCCTGCTCCGAACGTCAGCTTGTAGTCATTAGAGTCACAGTGCTACGTCTTCCTACGCAAACCTCGTCCTGGATAAGAGAGTAGGCTGGGGGGACAGGCAGGCTGCCCTGAGGTCTAGCGCTGCCCACTCTGTGTAGGAGCCCTTTGGTAACTATTTTAACCTCTTGCTTTGTTTTTCACTTTCACGGTTTCCTCACCTGTGAAAGTGGGGATGATAGTATCTATCCCAGGAGACTGTGAGGAAGGTTAAATGACTTAAAGTAGGAGAGACATTTACACAATACTTTGCACATAGCAAGTGTTCAGTAAATGTTAGATTATTATCAATATAATTATAATATATAATTTTAATTTAATAAAATTTTAATTTGTCATATCTCCTCTCTGAAATCCTGGACATTCACAGGTCCTTTAAGTTATTTTGAAATGCTCTTTTTTGGGGGGTCAACTAATAAAAGCAGCAATAGTTAAAATGTGGGAATTTTCCATATATAGGATACCATCCCAAGAGTATGGTTGGCAGTTTCAGAAAGTTTACTGAATCATAGGATTTGTTTACTACGTTTTATACCTGTTTAAGGGACATATGAACAAGGACCCAAAACACAAAATAAAGGAACTCAAAATAAATACAGACTGGTAAGAGGAATTTAGGATAACACATTGGTGACTTTTTCCTGTAGACAACTGTCACTTACTTGGCTTTACACTGAGTTTCGTCCCAGATCCGAAGTAAAAATCTGGAGTTGTACACCATGTTTACTATCATTACAAAAAGTCTCCTGGACTTCCTAAAAGGGAGGTGTGTTATCCAGAGATGACTAACTAAGTTAGGCCAAGACTAATGCAACCCCACCAGCTTTTTTTTTTTTTTTGCTACTTTCCTAGAAAATTCAAGAACCAAAGTGACGAATGAGGCAAGAAGACCCATTCATTATCAGAGACAGGCAAGACAAGGGCATCTGATTTTCTTCAGTGCTTTTATCGATTTCTTTTCTTTAGTTTTCTGCTTGGGTTCTTTCTTGTGTCATCTGTGCTTCATACGCACGATATTTGAAACCAGGACACTGCAAATAAATGCTCTTTACCTTTCTCTTGTCCTAATTCTAAATGGAATGTCTCCTCTGGTGGTGGACTGGATTGTGAGGAGAATCCTGATTCTGCCTTTAGTTCCAGGGCTATCTGGAAGCTTCTCTCCTTGAATTGGACCTAGGTCTGTGTCGTGCTTGGCAACCCGACCTGAGCTTCTTTTTAAGGACACCCTGAACCACATCAACAAGCTAGCAGTATTATGTATGTATGATCAAACAAGATCACTGCGTCTTATCTTTCAAAGTGCCTCCATTATATAACCAAATGTACTTTAACAGCCCCCGCCCAGCCCCACAGTGAAACTGTACATTTTGGCTTTTTTTTTCCTGCTCTCTGCCTGCATATTCCCTTTAGCAAGGGGGGAGAAAAAAGAGGCCGCAGAGTTGGCTGTCATTTGCAAGTCTAGATGAAACATTATTTATGGGGAAAATATTTTGCTGACACTTTCAAGAGAAAGGAAACCTCAGAGCCAAGAGTTAGACACCCACACAGTTTGGATTTAGACAAATCTCAACAAATGAACACAGTTAGGAGAAATAAAATAGAGGTGACTTCAGTCTAAGGCAAGTAATTATAATACTTATGCAGTTTGGGAGGACAAACTTGTTCTTACTTGTAGAAATGATAAGCAGTGTGTTACAGGCACACTATGCTGGAAGGGCACCAGAGAGCTATAGAAATAGAGCTTCATTTACATATCTTAAATAGGCACTTTTGTGTTTAGCAACTTATGTAGAAATAAGCCAGGATAGGCTAGAAATATGGCTGGCCGACTAGACTTGGTTTAAAATAGTTCCTGGTAAAACCATCTTGTAGCATTTCTCCTGGTTCTAGTGAAAATATTATGAGAAAGAGAGGTTCCCTTTATGGAATCTGTTCCTATTCTTCTAGGTTAGGATAGATTCTTTTCTACTCATTTTCACCAGCTCCTATTCCAAACTTAGCAAAAAGGCCTCTCTTTCTCTTTGGTCTTTGATAAATAATTCTCTTCTTATGTTACCCTTTTAAGTATGTGTTTTTAGTAACTCTCCCCCCACCCTACTCCACCCCCCGGCCCATTACGTTACATAAATGTACAGCATACATTTATAGATTAATAAATCCGTGAAAATTGTATTTAATTGTAACGGCCTACCAGGTACAACAGTCAGTTGGGCCCCAGATCCAAAGGTCAGTTGCCAGCTTGAACCAGAGGAAACACTGTGATATGCCCAACCACAAAAACCAGATCCAATAGGCCGGGTTGGCAGAGCACAGAGTAAAGAGTTGGCAATTACTTTACGAATTAGGTGTGTATTATTGTCAATCTAGGTTTGATCTGGAGTGACCAAATTGCCTATCTACAAATTGTAAATAAAACCTTCTTTGTCTTTATAAGCTCACCTTCTTTTAGGAAATCTTTGCTTCCCACTTTCTACTACAGAGTTCCAGGGGTCAAATATATGCTTTAACATATATAGAGGTCAAACCAGTGTTCACATCTTTTCAGACTCACAAAGCCCAGAACAGAGAATATTTCTCTGCTGCTCTGGGGATCTCTGGGTTACGTCACCAGGAAACTGCCCGAACACTTGAATCCTCCTTAGGCTGAGTACAGGATCTAAATGAGGTATAGAGCTGCATTAGTTATCTAGTTAATTTGGCCATGAGTTTGATATCAATAAAATAATTTTAGAATAATCAAATTATCAGGGAAATTTCTAGTTTTCCCCTTCACTTTTGGGCCATTTCTTTTCTCATGACTATGTTGATTTCACTGCTAAAAGACTTTAAAACTGCAACAAAGATCAATTTTAATATTTCCTAAGGTAGTGAGGATGGCATAAAAGCTCAAGAGGGATCAGGATATGGATGGTCATATCCCAGGGAACAATGGGGTCCACCTCCAGAATGCAAGTTCCCTGTGGGCAATATCACATTGAGTTTCTTCCCTGATGGGTCAACTGGTCCAAACGCTGAGCCTGGCATAGAGTAGGTACACAAAAATATTTGTCAGATGAGTCTTGCAGATTCCTCAGACCTCAGGCCAGGAGAATTAATGATAGGGACTTAAATTCTAGTCTGAGCTCAGCCATAGACTTACTGTGGGACCATGATCCATCTCTTCCCTGGGCCTCAGTTTCCTTAGAGGTGGACAGTCAGAAAAGATGACTTTAAGGGTTCTTCTCTCTGCTCCACGAGGCTATGTTGTACAAATTTTTGGCCTAAATTCTCAGAAACAGAAAGTGTCCCAACAGTACTTACGAATAAACTTTTTTTTTTAAAGTGATTTTTAGACCTTGGGAGAGGCTAATCACTGTTATTCTGGTCAATGATCATTACTTACAAGATTCCTTCTATACGTTGACATAATCTTAGCCAAAAAGAATAGCACCTGGCTTCCCTGGTGGTGCAGTGGTTGAGAATCCGCCTGCCAGCGCAAGGGACACGGGTTCAATCCGTGGTCCGGGAAGTTCCCACATGCCGCAGAGCAACTAAGCCTGTGCGCCACAACTACTGAGCCTGTGCTCTAGAGCCTGTGAGCCACAACTACTGAGCCTGCGTGTCGCAACTACTGAAGCCCACGCGCCTAGAGCCCGTGCTCCGCAACAAGAGAAGCCACAGCAGTAAGAAGCCCGCGCAGCACAACGAAGAGTAGCCCCCGCTCGCTGCAACTAGAGAAAGCCCGCACGCAGCAACAAAGACCCAACGCAGCCAAAAATAAATAAATAAAATAAATTAAAAAAAAAAAAAAAGAATAGCATCTTAGAGTCTTGTTAAGGAATTAGAAGTCTTGTCGCTGATTACCATACAGGTCCAGGGCTACAGATCCTAGCCAATATCCCAAGTAATCAGTCACACATCATAATCCCACCACATATATTCTGGGAGCAATTCCCAGACACTCCCCTGAGTGGCCCATTTTGCACACAGATGTCAGATCCTAGCCAGGGGGAGTTTTGTCCTTCTATCTGAGGCTCATTCACCCTTTCTAAACATTCTTCATATAGTGTATAATTGAGTCTAAATCAGCCCTTAATCCACAGACATTGCTTAATCCAGGGCTACACATTTATACTTACTGGGCTTCACAGATAACTTGGTTCCCTGTCCGAAGATAAGCTCTCCCTGGTTATAATTCACACAGTGTTACATATCCTGTCAAAAACACATCCAATCTTCCTGAACACATTTCTAATCCTCCACCCCAGAATCCACAGCCAATTTCTCCCACACCACAGCCTGAATCACGGCTCTACTTCTTCCTGTAACTTTATTCCTTATAAGGGGAATCAGGTACTTACTCGGGCGACTGATAGAGAAAAATGAGAATTCCTATTTATCCAAAAATGTTCCTGTTTAACACCAAACCGATCTCTCACTTTTGCTTACTGGCTCTGGGTATTGCTGTTCAGGGAAATGGCTTCCTTTCAAATATGCCATGGTCTCAGCTAGAAATACTTGGCACGCGGGTTTGAATTAAGGGCAGGTGAGGCTCCAAGGAATCAGGCTTACCTGGGGCGACCTCAACCCGGGTCCCTGCTCCAAAATTCAATTTCCCCCAGCCGTCAGTTGTCACACTGTGACGAACTCCTCTACAAAATGGCTTCCCCAGAGAAGACAGCGGCTAAATGAAGACAAACGGCTCATGGGGAAACAATCTTGCTACAGAATGAGGGAACTGCATGATATGAGATACAAGCTTTCTCCCCACCTTCTCTTCTAATTTCTCTTATTGCAAGACACCAAGGATGATGTTGCCAGGAGCTGCACTTCCTAGGCTGCAGGGCCAGGGGGTGCCACTGCTGGTGTTAACGAAGACCAGGTTTAGGGAAGACTGGGCTCTGCAGTGATAAAACCCCACCATCTAGGAGTTTACCTACTGCCAGACCCAGTCCTCAGCACCACGGAACTCAAATTACAGCTGGTTACCACGGCTCGCCTCTCATTTAAATAGCCTGCTGCTTCGAATTCACCGTCTACCTGAAAAACTGTTTGCTCCCTGAGTTCTATTCCTGTTAGAATATGCTGGTCTCCGAGAGGCCTCAGTTTTTAAGTGCATGAAGTGGGCATAACCCTATTGGAATCTCCTTCTGAGGAAGACTTGCCATCAGATGGTTTTACTTATTGGAAGATTAAGAGAATGGACGGAACCCAAGGCTGGGTTGTCGGTGGGGTCCTGATGGCTTTCTTCCCTTCCTTACTTCCCAGAGCTCCTTCAAGGACAAAGGAGATGACCAGGCTCTGGGCCTTGGTCCGCTCAGCCCCTTTAATAGCCTTCTGGTCCAAGGAGGCCCCCGTGGGAAAAAGAGCAGGTCTTCCTCTTGGAGATAATCATAATCATATTCAGTGCACAATTCAAATTGGATGCCACTTACTTGGCTTGACAAGCAGCCTTGTTCCCTTCCCAAAGACATGGGAGAAGCCTTGTCCTTGTGCACAGTGATTATCTCAGCATCAAAAACCTGCCAACTCAGCTTCCCCCCAGACAAAGCCCTCCTGAGAAGGGAAAGCTCTGATGTACTTCCTCCAGCATTATTCCCACGGGGCCTGTGATTTTCCTCCCTGAATAAGCTTCCCCCCAACTCCTTATCGTCCTCTCCATCCCAGCTCGGGCGGAGGTCACAATGGGCCCAGGCCTCAAGCACGGCTGGTTTCTGTTCCCACCTCTCCATACTTACAGGGCAGCACAGACAATCTGGTTCCCCCACCGAAGGTCATACTCTGGGCATAGTTATTCCCACAGTGCCTCTGGGCTCTACAAAAACCCCTTAGAGCTTCCCCCCGAACGCACCCCGCCCCATATCTCAACACCATCAACGGCCCAGGACCCAGACCCTGTGTTTTTAGCTTTAGGATGAAAAAAATCAGCCTGCTTGTCCTGTTAAGTCTGAGAACAAAGGGAGTTTGGGACACGACAAGCAAGGGTTCCAAAACTTAACCCAGCAACCCTGGTGTCCCGAAGGATGCAGCTCTGCATTAATGAGCCAGAGTTTTTTTCACAGAGCAGCTCAGGGGCTGGGAAGAGGCTTAGAGAGGTTCTCTCGTTTCTCCTCCTGCCTCGAGGCAGGGCTGCACTCCAATCAGCCCTGAGACGAGGGTGTCTATCTCCTTTTAAAAACCCTCCAGAGAAAGTGCTCTGGCAACTGCTCCTGACAGCTCATTTTCACTGTTCACAAAGCTATTAGGAAGGTTTTAATCACTAACCTAGCTCCCTTCCTCTGGCAGTATTAGCCACGTCCTGTGGTCTGAGTCCCGGTGGGTCTGGAGAACGCAGCATCTCCAGCTTTTGTTTAATGCGTCTTCTCCCAGATTGAGATGTGACTTGATTCCCACCTTCCACTCAACCCCTTGTCTTCAATACTAACTGGCCCAGTTTGCCTCTAGAGACTCCTGATCCTCCATCCCCAGGCCTGAGAGTTTCATTTAGGGACTATTTTTCAGGAGCCATATTTCTCATGAGCTTCACTACCCAGAAACACGACCTGGGGCAAGAAGCTCTTCCCTGTGAAGCTTCCATCCTCTCTCAATCCCTGTCCCTCCACATGGGGAACCCGTGCCTTGGGGCACTTTGGAGGGAGTCACGCTGGGGTCAGCTTGGTGAGAGGGTGGTGCAAGGTTTCTGCTGCTGCAGCCCTCGCCCAACTATACTGTCAGATGCATCCCTGCTCTAAGGGGTTATTGTGTAGCCTCAGATGCTCCAGCCATGCAGCTCTCTGCAGAAACCTCTCCCCTGCCTCTGACACTTGGACAGTTTTGTATTTAAATTAGCCAGGATTCTTTCTATTTCCATTTAGACACTTTCCAATCCCAGGTGAAGAATTTCATAGAACAGGCTGACACTCTCCACCCTCCCCCATGCCTGCTCTTCTCCTGCTGCATGACAGAGCCTTGACAGAAGAGCCTGAGGGGTGAAACGAAAGCTCTACTGTGTGTTGGAGATGATGTTTATCATTATTATTAATAGCTAGGGTTTAATGAGCTCTTTCTGTGTTTTGGGCACTATGCTAAATAATTTAGCTGTTATTATTTTATTTGATCCTTTCAATAACACAACAAGGTAGGGATATTTATCCTCATTTTATGGATGGGGAAACCAAGGCTCAGAGAGGTTAAGTAATTTGTCCAAGGTCACACAGCTAGTAAAGTAATGGCGCCAGGACTCGAATTTAGGTTTTTCTGTGTCCAAAGCTCACACTATAGTGCCTAATCTGTAATCACTCCGGGACACATGGCATCTCAGAGGTGCTGTAGAAGTCTACTCAGTGCTGAGTCTCATATTTACAGCAGAAATTTTATTCGCAAACTAGATGCCTAAAGTTGTAGTGGTTCTTTTCAGAGATTTAAATCACAGTGACAGGGGGCGGGTAGTCAAAGTTAGATGTACAAAAGCACTTTCTGGCAGCAAGGGCTGCTAAATTTTGGAATTGATTACAGAGAGAAGCCGAGGAATTTCCTGCCCTAGACCGTCAGACGGAGCCAAAGCGTATCCCATGTGGCCAGGGAGCCTGCAGGGAAGCCAAACCAGGGGTCGGGGTGCTAGGTCCCCAGTGGAGGTTCTTCCTGACAGTGTCACTGGCTCAATTATTGTTGATATCTCTATTTATTTGAAAATGTTGTATATGCTCCTGAAAGCTCCTCACCATGAGCCAGAGCAAGTGTTGTGTGTATGTGCACACGCGCACGCGTGCACGCACGCACACATCATTTTATTTAAAGCAGAGATTGAAAATGTTGTATATGCTCCTGAAAGCTCCTCACCATGAGCCAGAGCAAGTGTTGTGTGTATGTGCACACGCGCACGCGTGCACGCACACACATCTCATTTTAAAGCAGAGAAAGAAACCAACTCTCTTTGGCCTGGGGAAAGAACATTAATAAAGAGCCCAAGCAGATGCACAGGATTAAAGTATTTTTCAAACGAACGATTTGATTGATTGCCCCTAAAGGCACAGCCAAAGAAGAACACAACTTACTTGGCTTCACAGTGAGCACGGTCCCGTCCGCAGATGTTAATTTGCCTGCACTGGTGTTACACAGTGTTCGGTGCTATTGCAATAGCCTTGACACTGGGCCTCTAGGAAGACAGGTGGAGGTGGAGAAGGCAAGCAGGAAAACAAAACCTGAAATGACTGCCCACGGCCAGAACAACCTCCTTGTAATTAGGTTAGAACGTGGGGCGAATACAAATAACTAGCAACTTCCCAGTCCGATTCTATTTGCCCTAATTTTCCTTGAAAGAATGGGCCTGGGCAGGAGCAACTCCTGGGAAATTCACTCAGAGTGGCTACTGCTTGGTCTCCTGGGATCCCCTCTTGTTTGTTATTCCTGTAAGCCCTTTATCTATTTTCACCCAGTTCCTGCCTTTTTTTCCCCCTCTGCCTTCCTCCTCGTGGAGGTTCACATATTTTCTCAGGGAGAGACTACATGGATCCTAAAAGCCAAGTACAATGCCCCAGGGAATATGTGCATTAATAGCCTTGTTTTCCAACTGGTATCATGAACCACCCAACACAAACCAAGCAAAGAAAACACCACCTGTGTTTTGACAGCTTCTGCATGATGGAAGGCAGGCATCTTGGGAAGAATAATTAGCCAGAAAGAAGAACTTACCTGGTAGGACCAAGAGTTTGGTGCCCTTCCCGAAAATGAGTTGGTAACCCCCAACTCCAGAGTACACACAGAGTTTCCTTTCTTTGCAAAAACCCCCCAGATGCTGAGAAAATCAAAACACTCACAGCATAGGAGCACTGCTGACAAAAGCTCAGGTTGTAAGAATAACCAGATGACAGGCAAAAGAGAAGGGCTGTCACAGAGGCTTGCCATGTGGGGGTGGGGTGGACCATCCCTGAGTCCTACAGAGACCTGGCTGGATTTCAGAGGTCAACTAGTCCATCCTCCTGTCTTCAGCCAAGGTGTTCTCGGACTAAAGACCTATATATTCTTTAAGAGCTCCTGGGAAGGTAGCTCTTCTTTGCCAACGGCCTTTGCATTCAACCAACTGTTCCTTATATCTAATTGAAATCTGCAGTCTGAGTTATGTCTTGAGCTCCTTTCCTTGAAGATGGGCGATTTCATGTCAACATGCTCCAAATAGAAACTTATCACAACACACAAACCAGTCCCAGTGGTCACCTCTGGGGAGGAAACTGATATTGAAGGAAGGGGGGTCAAGGTGAATATTGGCTTTATCTGTAATTTGAATTGTTGTTACAATGAGAAATTTTCATGTATTACTTAGACAAATTAGAATTAACAACAACAAAATTAATAACAACAATAAATAGAAACACACAATATATTTTCAAATGACTCTTGGATCTCAGACAAGCCTTCCTGTCCTCCCTAAAGAGTCTCAGGTTCTCTCTCCTAGGTTTTTGGTCTCCTGGGATCAGGGGAGGGAACTGGGTAGGATGTGTGGCCAGAACAAGCTGGAGGCGCTGAGGACGGGGTGCTTGCCCACGATTGTCTGGTTAGCTTTTGAATTATGCCAGAGTAACCTGTTCATCTTCCTGCTTAGCACTGACTTCCCAGCTCCTACCAGAACTTACTTGGGGGTAAAAGCATTCATAGGTTCATTGAAAAAATCATTTAAAGGCAGAAGCCATTCTGATCAAAATTAGGGATTGCCAGGGACACTTACTTGGAATCACAGCCAGTTTTGTGCCCTTTCCGAAGAGTAGCTGCCTGCTTCCTGAATTCCCACAGTGATTGCCTCCATAACAAAAACTCTGAATGCCTGGCCTTGTGGTTTTCTGAATGTTTTTTCATGTTAATCTTTTTCCCTGGGTAGAATCACACAGAAATCTCCCCACTTAACCATAGTTTTTGTTTTCCCTTAGCACGTCTTTGCCTCCTTCTCCCTGATCCTCTACAAAATGTGGCATCAGTAAGATGCCCCTGGTTTGACTGTCTACTCTGCCGATACCGGCTTCCATACATGGAGTTGTGGCCCAAGAATGCATTTGTGAACCGCCTGCAAACTTCCGGCTTATTGTTAGCCTGTGAAAAATATTCCAAAGGAAACCCTGTCTCTGGCCTCATAATGAACTCTTTGCTGTGCTAGGAATAAAAAGGAGTGGCTGCTTTTTCTAAATGAAAAAAGAGATTTTGAAAATGGCACAGAGTAAGAAGGCCCCACACAAGATGTTCTTGGCTGACGTACCATCTTTGTTGCCTCTGGATTAAAGTAGCTCTTAAAAAAGTTATCTTCCACCCATCCCTGGAACAAGGGAAATGTGAAGGCGTGGGGCACCAGAGCCAGGGATCTTAGCAGAGGACAAACGGAGAAAATGAGTCTTTTATAAAGAGTGGAAGGAGAGGGGTCATCGGTAGGCTGGGGTCATTTCCAAAGCCACTTGGCTGGAGTCAGCAATCATCCTGGGTTTAATGAGGTGTCCAAACAAAGTCCACTGGGGACAAGCCTTGGCGGGGGGAGACTTGAAGATGGACTCGACAAAATTTCAATTTTTTTACTCTTCCTAATGTATAAACAATGAAAAAGGTAATTGATATTTAAGCAGCAAAAACACTGGCAGCAACTTTCTGAGCTCTAGAGGGGAAAGAATTTGGTATTTGGCTAAGCCGTGGAAGGGCCAAGGACTGGGCCTCTGTGACAGCAGACGGACCCAGGACTTAGAGGCTACCCACATGTTTAGAGCCTAAGAAACCTTTCCCACCCAACACCAAAGCCACTTTCACTCAACGGGAGCCAATATCAGAAAATCCCATGAACAGCACTTACTGGGGAGAACATGAAGTCGAGTCCCTCTTCCAAAGACAATTTTGTTAGAAGTTTGTTCACACTGTGATTGGGACCACAGCAAAAACTTCTAGTGACTCTTCAGGAAAGCTACCCATCCCTCATTGGCTATCTCACCTTCATAGGATATTTCCTTCTCTACTGTAATAAACAGGCCTCATTATCTCATCAGCCATCTCTCTCTGTGTCTCCTGGTTGTTTTGCTTGAATTTTTATGCTGCTTATTGCAAATGTGCAGAGAGGAAATTGGATGACCTCATTTGACACTGAGGGTGAATTATAAAAGCAACAATTCAACAAACTCCTGTGTGATAGCTAACACAATTCTGTTACGGCAGGCAAAAAATGGCTGGGTGGACAGCCACAGAGCTAGAAATCTACTCTTCAGAGCCTAAAGAAAGATGGGGGCAGGAGGGGCCACGTAAGACAGACATCTGAATTTCACCTGAGATAGAACTGCATCACAGAGCCTTCACCTCACCCTGGGCTCTGTTCTGGTGTGGCCGTATCACCAAACCCTGAAGATACCTTACTTTAGGCCAAGTACATGTTTGCTGCACTCATTACAGCCCTGCCCTACCTGGGGGTAGTGGGGGTCATCCATTTTGGCCCAGAGGGATTCTAGTCTTGCAGGAAATGCTCTCCTTTCACAGTCCATGGATGTGGTCTCTCACCACTAAGAGGTGGATACTGGATGGCATTACCACCAGTCCTGACTGGGTCCTTGTTTGACTCATAAAGAACTAAGCCCCACTCTTTCTTCCTCATTGTCTGCCTGACCCCCAAAGTGTCTTTTTCACAGTCATTACAAAAGATTAGCATGGATTGGTCATATTTACTAGATCCAAAGCAAACTTATGGCGTTCTCTAGCTTGTTTACTTGTCTTTGGGCATTTCCCACAGCTAAACCATTGAAAAATAGGCTATTCTTTTTGAAAGCTCCTTGGTCAGTTGGTCAGTCCATAGTCTCAATCATAACCTAATGTAGGGTTTAATAACCTAGTCAGTCAACTTGACAACACCTGCCTCTTAATATTATTTTTTTGACTGACATTTGGATGGGTCCCTTTGTCCCCAAAATGCATTGTGGAGAAGCTGACATACTAGGTGTACCCCCAGGAATACCAGGCTTTTGAATTCATTATTTCCCTCCTCCCCAATGCAGTGTGTTCAAAAAGTTTTTACTCCCCATGGAGGAATTGATCATTAAACAAAAATTCTGTCATCATGCCTGCCATTTTATTTCATTCTGAATTCCATTTCAGGTGTTAATAAGCCATTCTGGGGTCGTTAGTTAATCTCAATTTTTTTTTCTCCCATTGCATTTGAATAGTAAAGCTATGCTTTTAGTGAAATTTGACATGTATAGGACTAGATGTGGACCTTTGTCAAAATGGGACAATGTTGGAGTTTTATATCGGATCTTTTAGAATAAATACGTATGCAGGCATGAGTGACAAAGAAGGTATCTTATCCACATGAATAGCATTTAAAATGAGATAGGTTTTTAGTAGAATGGAAGACAAGTTCTGTGGGCAAAATCACAATAAACACAAATCATTGCAGAACATAGTTTAAGGGACACTGTGGCTATAAATAACTCATGACTCCAATATCTCTTCGGAAGAAGGGGAGCTGAGCTACCATATTAAAGGCAATTTGGGATGGTCTCATTCTGCGTCTATTTATCATTATTGCTCTATTCTCAACAATCATGAATGTTTCATGCATTTACAAAAGTCATTTTTCAAAAGGTACATTTGTCTACATGTTAAATTAAATCTCTGCTAACTCCACAGGGTTTATTTGTTTGGTCAAATATAAATAGAACATGGCCACTTACTGGGCTTTACCAACACCTGGGTTCCAGTTCCAAAGACGATTCTTGGCATTGTTATTCCCATAGCATTTCCTGCCTTTACTGAAACCCTTAGTAAAACCCCACTACACACATGGCATGGTGGTGAGGGGGCAGTTGGACTCACCGTGATTTTTTTTTTTATGTGTTTCTGGAAAATGGTCTTTTACGATAGGAAGAAAAACATTGGTTCTGCTACATAAAGCAAATCATTTTTACTTAGAAAGACCAAACTTAGGAGCTTCTAAGACCCTTTTGCATTGTTAGGCTTAAATCTGCCAAGGCTGAATCAAATAATTTGTTAACAACTCTTGCTCTCATATGTGTGAGCTCAGCCCTAGACAGACGGGTCTGAAAGGCTGATGCATTCCTATATCCAAAGGGATGCTTTCCAGCTACAGAGCTGCCTGAACTCCTATCCAGGCTCCACCCAAATGCCTCTGTCCTGGCCCCTACTCACTGGCCATGTTATTTCCAAGCTTTCTCACTGTGTAATAGTGTCTATGTGGTAGCCTAAGAAGATATTTCACCAGGGAAGAGAAACAAGAGGCAAATAGTCCTATCTCCTCCTAAAGAGGTGCCACCATGGACTCATATGATGCTTCAGATGGACAGGAGTAGGGAGTTATAATACACCATCTCCTACATTTTAAGAAAGTCCAGTCTTGAAATAAATGGAAGACGTGAACATTTTCTTTAGAAGAAAGATTTCATCCTAAAGGCAAGGATAAAGGCCCACAAGAGCTCCTTTATCACAAAGCTGAGCATTGGCTGGGTTTTAATATACATTTTAACATACATTGAGAATCAAAGAAAAGAGAGAGGGCTGAGCATCCAAGACAGTGATACCAGGTCTTGGTTAAAAATAGAGCATAAGTGACAGGATTTTAAGCTTGGAGAGAGGAGAATTGATCTCATCCCCAACGTTAACTGTGACTTGTTGCTCCTTCAGATCTGAAGAGAGAGTTCAATGCTAGTTTTCTCTCCTCTTAGCCTGGGAGCAGTAAATGTCCAGAATAAACCAAAAGGATGTAGTCCAGGGAAAACGAAAGGGAAAACAAATGGAGGACATATAGGGAAGGTGTTATTGAGTATATGGATCACCATATTAATATTGACCTAACCCACCCTAAGCCTGTCTTTGCCCTGCCCCACCCCGGGTCAGTTTTGTCTGCCTTCTCAGCAATCTCCCCAACCATAGCTCTGAGGTCCCTTCTGGGAGAAAAATAAGGTGTTTGGACCAGCTGACACACAACTGTACAGACAGGTTAGCAGAGATTGTATCTACCTAGGTAAAGGTAGGACTGGAGCTGATAAATAGCCTGGGAATCAGGTTCACAGAGCAGAAAGCCTGTAACATTTAGATGGGAAGAATTTTTCTACAGTGGTTTTTCTTCCTGGGATTTACCTTAACACTAGCCCATTTCTCCTTCTCTGACTGTGCGGTGCCATCAGGAGAAAGGGAAATTTGAGAGGCTGCCTAAATAAGAGATGACGGCGGGGTAAGAACTCTACCTTCATCCCTCCTTTTCACTGAAGAGTGACTGTTACTTCCCACTTGCCAGGGACACAGAATCCCACTACTCACCTACTTGGCTGGACGGAAAGCAGTGGCCAGTCCCAAGGAGGAGCTCGTTGGCAGCACTCCCATAATTTACAAGCCCATCAGAGCCTTACAATAACCCTCAGGAGGGGGCATGGCGGGATGGGGAGTATTGGGCTTAGTCTTCCCAGGCTAAGAGCTCCTTAGTCTCATCGCTGCAAAAGCAGACTTGCCAGGTATCCCTTTAGGCTCCATTCTTCCCTCAAGTGCCCTGACACTGCCTTTTATTTATTTTTTTAAACATCTTTATTGGAGAATAATTACTTTACAATGGTGTGTTAGTTTCTGCTTTATAACGAAGTGGATCAGTTATACATATACATATGTCCCCATATCTCTTCCCTCTTGCGTCTCCCTCCCTCCCACCCTCCCTATCCCACCCCTCACGGTGGCCACAAAGCACCGAGCTGATCTCCCTGTGCTATGAGGCTGCTTCCCACTAGCTATCTATTTTACGTTTGGTAGTGTACATATGTCCATGCCACTCTCTCACTTTGTCACAGCTTACCCTTCCCCCTCCCCGTGTCCTCAAGTCCATTCTCTATGTCTGTGGACACTGCCTTTTAAATTACACCCTTGTGGGACTCATGCTGAAGCCCAGAACTCCAGGGGATTCACCAGCAAATGACCAGAAGCTTTGCAGGTATCTGCTCCCCACGCAGGACAGCAACCAGAGACGAGGATGTCGGGAAAACCGCCCGCACTGCTTTTCACCACTTGGTCTTTGACTGTGGCCCTTTCCCTTTCCTCTGTATTTCTCTTTTGATAAAATGAGACTGGTTATATCCTTGGGAAAGAATTCCAACCATATTAGAGGGAATTAGATACTCCTTAACAGCCCATACTCCTTAACAGCCCAGCTCTGCTCTCTTGGAGGGCTAGTGAAACATTATTCATTCTGGAAGCAACTAGATCAAACAAGAGAGCTGGTGGCTGACATTGCTTCTCGCTGGGAATGAAAACCCTATTTGGGTTGAGTGCATTGTCTCCAGCAGGCTGGATTGTTCTTAAGAATATAATTTGCATGCTATGCCTCGTGTATTATTCAACCTGTGTTTCCTCTCCCTTATGGTCGGTCACATCTCTGAGACTTACCTGGCTTTATAATTAGCTTGGTCCCAGAGCCCCAGGTCAACTGATAGTTGCTATTCACACAGAGACAAAAACCTTAACCAAAACCTTCACTGTCCTTCTGGGGAGCCTATCACAGATAAATCCCAGATACAAAGTCCAGAGCCAAGCACATAAAACAACGTAGGACTATTGACTATTGAAGATTATTTGCTCATTTAATTACATTTGATTCCCTCTCCCATTATAGATTCCAGACACAGATGATGAAATTGAATGACTAAACATCCAAAGTCAATCTCGGTCTCTCTGCATATAAGGGAAGCAAAATTCATAAACAGTTTTCAAATGGGAGAAGCTGAACTTGCTTCATCTTCCCTGATGTTTTAAATAAAAATACAAAAGAGAGAAACAGGGACTTCCCTGGTGGTGCACTGGTTAAGAATCCGCCTGCCATTGTAGGGGTTCGAGCCCTGGTCCGGGACAAAGAGTAGCCCCTGCTCAACACAGCTAGAGAAAGCCTGCGCTCAGCAACGAAGACCCAGTGCAGCCAAAAACAAATAAATAAATAAACTTAACAAAAGAGAGAAACAGATCATTTTTTGGAGCTATAATGCATCTGATTTTCTAGTGTCTTGTTTTCACTGCAGATAAGATTCTAGTCAGAACCATGGCATTCATATATAGATTATACTGATTTGGTTTACAGAATGTTCTCTCTGTGAGAAATGGCATCCTGAGGGAACAAGGACCAGGCAGCCAAAGGTGGGGAAGGCCCTACAGAGTGCAGTGCTGGGAAGGGTGGCCCAAAGTACCACGAGGATGAACCAAAGCGAGTGGCTGTTTATACAAAACACCTTTGCAAAATCACTCCTTGGTTTCTAGGACTTACTTGCAAAGACTTGTAATCTGCTTCCAGCCCCAAAGATGAGTTTGTCTGTGTTGGAGAACACAGTGATACCGAGGCCTACAAAAACCCCCTGAGGCCAACAGGGTGCTCTCCCTTTACATCTGGCCCCTCTGCTTTTCCCCATCTCTGGCAGCACCAAATAACTACCAATGGCAAAGCAGATTTGGGCATGTACATTTCAAACACCAATGCAATCATCAGACAGTTTTTGTTTTGGTTAAGTTCCATCCCCACTGAATTCCTATGGCCTGTGCTTATTATGTTTTCAATTCACAAAGGTGACAGCTCAAGGTAATTCACCATAAGAAAACGGGGAATCTCAAGCTCTAATCCCAGTTCTGATTTTTGAGGTTTGACTTCAATTATTTAACTTGTCTGTGCTTCAGCTTTTCTGTCTGTGAAACAGTGTGTGATGATGTGTGACCCTGTTTACCTTCTTAGAGAACGCTGTGAAGAAAAAAGGGCTGGCGATAGAGCAGAGGGTTACACACAACAATGCATTTTGAATAATGTGGGGAAAATTGCTTGTTTAAGCCAAGATATTATTAACACGAATAGAAGGGAATAAGTTAGCTAAGTGTACTGTCAAAATAACTAACCAAAACTTTCTTAGGAAAAGCTGAAGGAGAATATATCTGTCTTGTGTGTTTTCCTTCAAGAAAGTTAGTGGACACAACCATTTAATCTGCCAGAGGAGACGCGCCTGGAAAAGGTCAGCTGAATTCTGTAGTTTAACTGCCGGGGGTTAAAAAGAAATGACTGTCCTCCCATATCAGTGAACGAGCATAGATTAGGTTCCCACGACATGCTAACTTCCCTTTGCTGTTAGCAGCATTAATTGAAATCAGTCAAAGTTATGTCTGAAAATGAATTTGATCATCTTAATGGTCAAACCGGCGGGGCAGCTGGATCCAGAAATTGTATCCCATCAGTGACTCGCTGGGAAACGGGGGTGGGGGGAGAACTCCTCTATATGATTGACAGACATACCCACCCGCAGAAATGAGAAAAGATGCACTTACGTGGTGTAACAATCACTTGAGTGCCGGGGCCAGAACGCTGTACGCCCCCAAAGCCTGACTGTCCACAATGGCTGATTCCACTACAGAAACCCGCCTCCTCTTCAGAGCCACAAAGGTCGAGTCAAGGTGGAAGCTACAGTTTCCCAAGTAGGAGGGGACTCACACACATGTATCATGAAGGCCGTAGTGGTCCTCATTCTGGGGCGACCTTCCTCCAGAGGCTCCTCCTCATCCCGGGCCCACCTCCACCTCTTCGGGGCGGGGGGGGGCCCTGCCCTTAGGGAGGATTCTCTCAGGTACCTGAGACTTTGGAGGATCACTCAAGGGGGCTAAGAAACTCCTCAGAAATACAACTGATGGCCCAAAAGGCAGGCGGCCTCTTTAGTGTGTGGTAGGGTTGGTGCTGGGTATGGGCATGGGAGGCAGGGGTCACAGGAGACAGAAAGGAGTTAGACAGAGGAGTGGGAGATGGAAGGAACAGCCCTAGAACAGAAGGGTCTGAAAACAGAAGTAAGAAGGGTGGACACACGGCAACAGCTGATGTGCTCTGCTTTGTGAGACCCCAGGAGCTCTGGGGAAAGACATGTTCCCGGCTCTGACAGTTGCCCCGACCCATTTAGCACCGTTTTACCCCCTGTAACAAACAACCTCTCACATGCAGCTGAGAAGGCCCACACTACAAGCGGAGAGCCCCCTCCCTGTCTTATTCCTGTTTTGCAGAACCATCTGACCAAATGTTCTACACGAGGGGGCAGGGACAGCAGCCATAAAAAGATACTCCGACTCTGTTTCTCTCTTTCTCATTAGGCTGGCAATCTGTTTAGCTAATAAGCCCTATGAAGTGTCTTAATCTCTTCCAAGGAGAGGAGTCATATAAATGCAAAGTAGCAGCAGCCATAAGTCAGATGGCTTGCTGGGTCTCTTTGTGTGCAGAGATGTTGTTGAATAGAGGGAAAACTTGCTGTGTGGAGAGAAGACAGACGGGGTGGTGGGGGTGGTGGGGGTGGGGAACACAACAGCATCTGTTTTTATCAGGCTGAGTCTCTACAGCACAAAGTAAAACAGATCTGGCAATTATTTAGGTAATGTGACAGTCAATTCAGGCCATTTTGAGTGCAGAAAAGGTTTCTCAAGGAAGTGCCTAAATATTTGGATCAGCTACTGACATTAACCAAATTAACTAGACAATTGTGCTATGTGTAGACACAAGCTAATAAATGTGCCCTGAGACGGTTCTTCTGGAAGGCTTACATTTCATAAACTTAACATTAAAACTGGTCCAATATTTATACCCACTCTCTCCATTTTGGCACCGCAATTGACTCTTCTCATTTTTTCTTACAACAGGCCTTACATTTAGAGCTGCAAAGGTAAGGGGGACCTTCTCCCTGGAGTGTCTTATCAGGTTAATACACGGAAGCTCATTGAGAAATTCAATAGGTGTCTGGGATGTGAGAGCTGGTCATTATAGATTAAGGGCTTTTTCTCAAGTGGCAAAAGATTTACAGGGAATGACAGTGAGTCTTGTTCCCATCCCAAAGACAAGCTGGTTTGCCCCAGAATCTGACACACAGTTTCTGCCCAGTACAAAACCACTTTACTCTGGGACATTTTCTTCCTCTTCTTCCTCCGTGAAGCTCACCCAGGGGATACCATACATGTTTTGACCCTTTTGACTCCTACTTGGTGATAGCCTTTTAGCAACCATCCTACGGAAAAATGCTGTTTTCCATGTTTCTTAACAACAAAAAAAAATCCAAGTCACCAACAGTCTCCCATCTTTCCTCCCCATTTTTTTTCAAACAAAACCTTGTCATTTCTGTGTTACCCCTTTTCCCCTTGAAAGACAGTTCGTAGAGAATTCTAGCCTCTACCAGGGTGGTTCTGGTAGTATGGTAGTATGCCATAATGGTAGTATGCCATTATGTAAAATCACCATTTTTTTTTTTTTTTTGGTTCATCTCTCACACTAGATGTTTTTATGTCTCCCATAAAATTATATTCTCTCAGTCTTAGCCTAGAAATTCCAGACCTAACTCACCCCAAATCCTGCCCCCTTTTTTTGCCACTAGCTGAAACCAAATGGGTTAGAAAAGAACGTAGCCAGGCTTTACCCACTTTCTCCTTACTACTGTAAGAGAAAAATAAAACCGAAAAATAAGAGTCTTTGGTTAGAAGTTGAAAAGGCAGAGATGATTAACCAAAGAATGAATTTAGTGGGTAACTCTGGCTCATTTGAGAACATTCAGACCTACCTGGTTTTACTTGTAACATTGTCCCCTGCCCAAAGATGAGTCTTCCTGTGCTGCCAGAGCCACACTGTAATACTCTACTTTACAAAAACTTTAAAAGGAGGTAGTTTTTTTCCTTCCTTCCCTCCAGCAACCTGAGCTAGGAATAATAACTAATATTTATTGAAGACTTACTAGGTACTGCCACTATGCAAGGTCCCTGATAGGTATTAACTCTTTTAATCTCATCACAATGCAGTGAGCTAGGTACTGTTATTATTCCCATTTAACAGATGAGAAAAATGAGGCATGAAGAGATTAAGTAACCTGCCCGAGGTCACACATCTGGTAAGTAGCAGAGTTAGGGTTTGCCCAGGCAGTTTGATTCCAAAATTCACCTATAGTGGCTATACCTTTCATTAGCCTTAAAAACATTCTGGGTTCCCCTTTAAAGTGTGCATCTCAGTAACACTGACAAAATAGTTAGCTCATCCATCCTAATAAATGTGCCTTGAGCCAGTTCTTCTGGAAGGCTTACCTTTCATAAACTTAACATTAAAACTGGTTCAATATTTATACCCAGTCTCTTCTTTTTGGCACTGCAGTTGACAGTTCCCATTTTTTCTGGCAACACATGACTTCCATTTAGAGCTGCAAAGGTAAGCGTGACCTTCTCCCTGGAGAGTCTTTATCGGGTTAACACACAGAAGCTCATTTAGAAATTCATTAACACCTATATCAAAGATGTCTTTCCCAAAGCCCCTGGACTCCACTGTATAACACCCCTTCCTCTCCCCGCAGCTCCAGCCTGGAGCTCCAGAACTTCCCTGGGAGCTAGCCCCTGCCAAAGCCACAGCAAACACTGCTAGGAACAAGTCTGGTTGTACAAAGCACAATTCTGAACAGGGTAGGTGGTCCCTAAGATGCTCCTGAAGAGTCTTGGAGAGAAGAACTTTTCAGGAGAGGCCAGAATTAGGATGAAACCAACTCCTTCCCTGTTACTTCTAGCAACTCCACCATAAGGCTGTAGGCCAAAGAGAACTGAGGGATGCAGAAATTATATGGTAAGTTTGAGTCATTCTGGATAATCCATGGTGAGGAGATGTCCTCCAGGGAGGTCACTGGGAGGGCCCTAAGTCCCAGGAGTTTCCAGCAGCACTTGAGTTATCTTTGGCTGGGAGGAAACAGGATTCACCAATGGCCCACAGTGAGGTCGGTACAGTATGGACTAAGGAGGTCTAACTTTCAGCGCTCTCTGATGGATCTTTTTGGAAAGGGCCACCTGTTTGCTCTGTAAGAAAGCAGTCTAACAGTGCAACTGCCTTCCTACCAGCACATCTGGACCCCTCTTTCTAGTTATTTTGGTTGAGAGGTGGGCAAGGGCTCAGCTTGGGTGGACAGGAGAAAAACACTATTCATTACTGCACATTTAAAACATGTGGGCTAAAGAAGGAGACAGTTTCTGAGATACTTCCAGCTGCATAGACAGGTTTGAGAGAGTTAATTTGAAGACTCACTTGGATTTACTGCCACACTTGTCCCCAATCCCCAAATCAGCTTACGGTTGTTGCCAATATTACACAGTCATAGAAAGCTTTACAGAAACCGACCAGGCCAATGTGTACAGGAAATCCCTTTCAATCCCCAAATCCAGCCAGCGTGCTTCTCCAGCTGGGACCCTGGCCAAAGAATCAGCGGGGAAGACTGTTTATTATCGTGGTCAATTCACAGCATGGTTAGGACACAAAGGCTTTTCTGAGGTTAAATAGTTCATCCCCCAACCTCGAGACCGAGCTGTCCCCTCACCAGGCCAGCAGGGCACGGCAAAATCCTGACAAAGTCGCTGGAGAAGGTTCTCTCAACTCCAGGGCTCAGCCATCCCCGTGTTCAACACAGACTTTCAGACCCAAATGGTTAAGACAAAAAGGACAAGGAATCTGTTATTATCCAGCTTATTTGTTCCTGTGCTAGATGATTACATATGTGCCCGTTTTCACATGTACATATGGCATATATATACACTGTATAATCATTAGGATTAATGATTAGAATTAACTTGAAAAAAATTGGGTGGAAAAAACAGCCCCCAGATGAAGTTCAGTGCTATGGCTTCCTTTAGAAATCAGAGCAATCATTATGGATTCAGCAGAGATACTCACGGGGTTTGACTATTAACCTTGTTCCCCCTCCAAATTGTGAACTTGTTGCCTGTATTATTATTCACACAGTGATCTTCAGCTCAGCAAAAATCTCCTAGAAACCGAACTAAGTTTTCCCTAAAGATCTTCTGGAAGAAGCGATACCGTGAGCAAAGAGAATATTAAGTAATTGTCACAGTAATAACCTGGCACAGAATCTTAGCTCCAGCCTGGATTTCAGGACTGTTTCCACATTGGATGAATGGAGGATATTCTTTCTAAATATTCTAAAGAAGGAGTTTTCCTGCATAAGCCCAGCATACTGACTGCCAAAAATCCTAGCTATCCTCCTGTGTTTTACACAATAATTCTCCAGGTTTTCTGAAGATCATGTACCTCATTTGGACAAAGTAGGAACAGTTTTTGTCCACGGCACCAAAGCCAAAGGAGTCAGAGATATTGTCATCGCAATGGGAGAGACTGAGGGCAGCTGCAACTGCCTACCTGGCAAGAGGGGTCAGCATGCAGGTCCACCCTTTCAGGGCGCTGGAGCTAGACACCTCTGACCGAGGCCCAGGTTGTGGAGCATCTAAGGGGAGTTCCACTTTTTCTCATCCCACAGAACCACAGACAGTCACAGGCGCTGGTCAGCCCTGGAGTTCACCCTTGACTCCAGCTCCAGACCTTTTCATCCCCAACTTAGACGGTCACCAGGAAAAGGACTTTCACTACTTTCTATCTGTGTCCTAGTGGGGACTTTTCCATTCTCACTGTCCCTTTCCCAGGAGATAGCACAACTCAAGGACTAACCTGAAATAATTCTCCTATCCTGTCAAGGTGATCCTTTTTTTTTTTTTTTTTTTTTTTGCGGTACGCGGGCCTCTCACTGCTGTGGCCTCTCCCGTTGCGGAGCACAGGCTCCGGACGCGCAGGTTCAGCGGCCATGGCCCACGGGCCTAGCCGCTCCGCGGCATGTGGGATCCTCCCGGACCGGGGCACGAACCTGTGTCCCCTGCATCGGCAGGCGGACTCTCAACCACTGTGCCACCAGGGAAGCCCAAGGTGATCCTTTTGAACCTCTTAATTTTTTTGGCTTAAAACAATAAGCATTTATTAGACCATGAGCCTGCAGTTCAGTGATTTAAGCTGGGCTTAGCTGGGCAGTTCTCTTCATTTTGGCTGGACTTATTCTCGGGTCTGGGAATCAACCAGCTATAAACTGATGTAGGCTGGCTATGGGACAACTGGTGCAACTGACTCTGCTCCATGTGCCCTTAAATGTCTGGGTTGAGCATTTTCTCTTAGTGAGGACAGAGATGCAAGGGCACAGTTGAAAGCTCGCAAGTTCTTCTCAAGCCTCTGTGAACCTCTCTTAATTTTGAGGTAGCTTGAGGAAAATCTGACAAGGAAACTCCATAGGCACCACTGCTGAGTGTACAGCACGGTCTCCTCCCTCTTCCGCACCCTCTGGCCATCTGGGGGACCAGGGGCTTAACAACCAATAATTTGGAACGGACCACTCCAGAAGGAAAACAAGAAATGTACAGGGAATTTGGCAGCCCATAAATTTCCTACTTGGATTTAGTCAGTGCTGTTCTCCTCTAAGAATGTCTTCCCTCCTTCCCACACCCATTACAGAAGCATCTCCTTCCTTCCTACTTTGCTATTTGCCTGCTGGATCTCTTACCCAAGCCTCCTTCATTTTTAAGAAGAGATATAGTTTCTCAAGTTGTCCCTATGAAATTAAGTCTGGTGACACTTGTGCTGGCTAAGAAACAATTTGTTTCATGTGTGCCAGTCTATTTTCAGTGGTGGGTCTGTGGTGTCTGATTTATGGACACCAGGTACAGGTGGGGGCATGTGTAAGCATTCAGGGGAAGGAGGCGTCCAGTTTGCCTGGAGCAGGGCATTTGAGAAAGGGAATAGCTGGAAACAGATTTGGAGAACAGAAAGGGCCCAGGTTTTAGAGAGCCTTAAGTGACAGGCTAAGAAGTGGATAGGATACTTTCTCAAAACATGAATGCCCAGATGAAGCGTTGAATTGGATGAAAGAGAAAGGCATAAAGAGGGGTAGGAAAAAGCGAGTGAAAAATGTGGAATGAGGGTACAGTTTTAAAAGAATTCCCATGTTTAGAGGAGTCTCTCAAAGTCTTTAGCTAATAAATATTTTCTAATAATTAATATAATTCTTATGAAATTGGTGGTAAGTGCATTCCAGTGAGCCTCCAAGCTCTCCTTTGTCCTGCTTGTCCAGAGTGGATGGACCCAGAATGGCCACTTCAGACAGCCGTAATTTTTGCTTCCATAGCCAGTATTTCCCTTATTTTACCTTCCTTTGTGTCTCAGACACCAAAAACATTTAAAATGTCTGTCTTGCCTGTAATACTCACTTGCTAAAACCTGCAGGCTAGTGCCTGCCCCGAAGACGTATTTGTAGTTTCCTGAGTCACAGTGCTATGTGGCTCTACGTAAACCAACATAGGGTTACCATTTCTTGGTGTAGTTTTGCTGTCAATTAGCAGGATGTCGTATGCACTTTCTCCATGGGAAGGTTTTGACCTCGTGTTTTTCTGAAAGGGATTTACTTGGGATAATATCTCAGTTCATACTGAAAGTCTTTTTGCTTTGATTAGGTCTGGGCTTGCAAAACTTCCTCAATCTCATGCTATGTTTATCTTAAGTGTGTTTATTAAGTAAAGAGGTTGTTTTAACAAACACGTCAGGATTTAAACATCTAAATGATGGTTGAACCCTTCAAAGTACTCCCTTTAGGACTCTCTCTGAGAGTCAGTTTATGGGCCACACATACACAATAAGGACATTATTTTATAGTCACGCCTCATTTTTGGAACCAAAATAGTACCAGTAATTAATTTGGGTCCCTCCTTTATTTGTAACTCATGGCTCTGAAAGCCTTTTGATTCTTAATAAAAATGAAATCCACCTTCAGAAGATAAAGCCATCGTGGCTGCTACAAAAAGAATGTTCTGGGCCCTTTGAGGGCAGATTCAAAAGAGGAGGTTAGCAATGGACAGCGGGTGGGGTGGGTGGTGGGTGGTGGGTGGGGGGGTGGGGTGCGGTGAGGGGTGAGGGGACTAAAGCGGGTGTTATTTCAGGCTGAATGGTTTGACTGAGCCACTCATTTAAATATATAAACTCTATTTGTTAACAAATCAGCCCCATTACCTATTGTCACACCCGGTTCAGGCACAGAGGGTGGTGGGCAAAATATGACTGAAATGTCAGATGGCAGGCATTTCTGCAAATAGTGTGCCTGCATGGAAAGCACCCCAGTTTCTGTCATTCTAACAGAAAAAACCAAAACCCAAACCCCCAAACACTGAACTCTGCAAGGGTGGAGATAGCTTGTAAATTTTCAGTATTTCTTTCTGTAATCCATCTCTCTTCCCCTCTCCCTGACAGCTTCACAACTCAGATAAACATTCTGCTTTATCACAGGAAATCCAGTGGCAGTGGGGAGGCTTCCAAGGTACGGGGATTCTCTGTCCCTCCCACAGGGTTGACTTGGCCAGCCTGGGTGAAGGGGAGAAGTCCATGTAGGGAACTACTTTGTCCTTGGGGTGAAGAGGTGGCTTCCACTGATACGACCCATCGAGGGCTGTCCTCTCTCCAGAGAACATTTGATTGTTCAACTATTCTCCCAGCAGAGGAAGACCACGAGGAGCTTGGGGCTCCTGCTGCCCAGCCCTCACCCAAGCCCTCAGTCCACCTGCCAGATTTTCCAGTTCTACCAGGTGACACGGCATAAGCGCAACTGGGTCCTCAGCACTTATCTGTTAAGGACACGCTTCCGTGGCTGCGTGCCGCTGCTTTGGTAGCCTCCCTTTTCATTGGTTTGTTTCTCTCTCATCACCAAGCTTTTCTGCCTCTTATCTCTGCCTCTTTCCCAAAGTCTCAACGTGCTTTGTGGACCTTCAAGAAACACTGACTACAGTATTAATACAATTTATCAAACTGCCCATGGAACTGATAACCAAATCCAGCCACCAGGGAAACATGTATTCATATCTTGCTCACACATCTGACATAGTTAACAACTGCATGCTAAACGAAGCAATTAAATTCAGCCGTGTTTCAACACGTCCCTTTGGGTTTTTCTCCGGAAAGGATAATGAGTTAACCACAAGAACTCACTGGGTATGACCAGCAGCGAGGTGAGTTTGCCAAAGGTGAATGCATACCCAGAGTTCCACAGTGCATTTTCCCTAAACAAAACACCCCTCTCAGTAGCCACTCTGCCTCTCTTCCTCATGGGATCCTCCATTAAATCTAATGTCTAAACACCTATCACCCAGCAGTCACACAGACCGTGGGTCACCCAGGGTCCTCTTCCATGAGACCATTGCTGAGAAGTTCACCCACTCAGCACAGTGAGGTGGGTGATCACTCTTGAGAAGTGCCATCCTGGGGAGGGGGCCCTGTTACATGTTATGAAGCCCAGAGTTTTCCTATGTCCAGCAGAGGCCAGTGCCCATCTGGCTGAGGACAGCCAAGGGCCTAGATCAGGGCAACTCTGTAGGCTCATGGGTGAAGGGTGGGTAGACTCCACAGAGAAATGGGGTTGGTAAATTTCTTCTCATTCACTCTGGGTTGTGCTTTAGCTGTACTCACTGCTTAATCTCTGAAACCCGCCAGTACTTACTTGGTTTAACAGGGAGTGTAGTGCCTTTTCCAAAGGTGAGCTTTCCTTGGCTGCCTCCAAAATTCACAGTCATATGGGGCCTTACATTAATCAGTGGGTGGGAAGGATTGAGGCAGAGAAAGAACAAGTGAGACCACTTTCTCCTCTAGTGGAAGTCTCACCACTTTGCAGCCTCAGCTCCCAGCTCCTTGGCAGGGAAAGGACATTTCTCTAAAAATAGCAGCTGGCTGTGCAGACAGATCTGAGCTTGATCTTAAACCACCAGTTTTGCTCCCAGAATACTGGGTTCTGATGGCCGACTCATGCCTGAGACACATGGGACAATTGCAAGGTCAGGTAGAGACATGCCATCTAGCACAGGGGGTCAACAGGGGGTCAGAGAGTGGCTATTCTGGGGACTAGGGGCCATGCCACTTTCCTAGTTCTTACAAAGAATAACAACAATAAAACCCAATAAAAACCCCAACAAAGGAGCTGATTGTGCTCCTCTTGGAGAGGAGGGCGTCTTCTTGAGGAAAACCTGATTTCTCAGTTGTTAGATCTTTTTACTTGGTCTTATCACAGAATATGGGTTTTGCATATTATCGTTAGCGTTTTTATATATCCGGAGCCAATGAGGGTTGACAGTGAAAATTTCTACTTCTTCATGACCTAATTCTTAGGATTGCCAGAATTCATCAAGGAACACACTTCCAACCGGCTCAGGTACAAAGAAACTAGGTGCATCTACCCTCTTGGGAGAGGCAGTATCTTAATCCCACTAAACTGCACAGAACAGCACTTCCACTCAGGTCAGCCTTGGCGATTGACCCGCTCCCCTCACTTACTTGGTTTTACTGTCAGTCCGGTCCCTGCGCCAAAGCGTAGGTCATTGTAATTATTGCCACAGCAGTACGCCCTCTAACAAAAACCTCCTGGGGAAAGCTTGCAGCCAGGCTCCCAGCGTGGCAGGCAGAAGGGGGAGAGGCACCAACAGAGACCACAACACAACAGTCCCATTCTCCTCTCCTACAGGAGTGGGGCCATTTGTCATGCTTCTAGGCTGTACAAGTGGGCACTTTTCAGTGCACTGAGCACAGCTAATGCAGATTCCAAATTGGCACTCTGAGACATAGAATCAGCTTGCAAACAGGTTCCCAGATTATGTATAAACCCATGCCACCAACAAATCATGCCCAAACACACGGTTTGTCTTCAGGGATCACTGTTTACAAGGTACTGCCTGGTGGCATGCTCCAGATTGTTGATAATTTGCATCTTAGTTATGGGTTCAAAATACTCAAACTACTCATCTATGTAATTTCACGTTAATTATCATGTAGTTATTTTGTAATTGGTAAATAATGAAACGTGGCAGTGCGTTGGGGGAGGGGGTTGACATCTCATTGTGTTTTCAGAGGATCGAGTATTCGTTTTACTCCACCAAGTGTCTAACCCAACGATTCCTCTCAGAAGTTGAGTGTGTAGAACGTTAAGCAACTTTCCTGAGAGTTACTCAAAAACAGTCATTAGAAGGTCACTCTAGCCCATTTCCTCCCATTTGTACACATCATCCCTGAAAATTTATCGGGAAAAGCCGGGCTCTCTACTCTCTATTTGAGAACCCTTTTCATTCTGTTGCCCAGAGTGACAAAATCCTGATGATTAATTAATTCCCAAACCTGCTGCTCCAAAGAAAACAGAGTAATGAAGACTGAAGAAGCTTGAAGCAGGGAGAATTCTGTTTTCACAGGTGGAAAGGAAAGCCTCAGTAGTAGAAATAAAAATAACACAGATACCGATTGAATGCAGGTACCCTCAGTGAGACCCCCTCCCACTGGAATGAAGGCAGGACTACTTCCAGCTAGGATGTTCCCCCCAGAGCACCCCTGTTTTAAAGGACACACAGTTGTTACCTCATGGCTCCTGTTACCTACCAAGGGTGACCTGAAGTCTCGTTCCAGTCCCAAAGATGAGTTTCCTGCCACTGCCCGTGGCTACACTGTGAGATGCTCCATGACAGAAACCTGCCACTGGAGTTCCCATCTGGTCTCCACCCTGCACTCCCTTACTCAGAGTTTCCCCTTGGATGGGCAGCCTGGGCAAACCCTCAGGGGTCCATTCCCATCTCCTAAACTCTGCAGCATTAACCCCTATGAGGGCAGCAGGGCTCTGCCCAGATACTACCTGCCTGTGGCCCTCTTTGACCTCACCTGATCATGGGGTGCTGGCTAGTTGATGAAGGCTGAGGAGTTGTCAAGTTCAACTCCCCAGACATTGGGAATTGAGCTCTTTGTTCTTTCCCTTTCTGGGTTTTATGTTAATGAATCTCTCCTGTCAGAACTTGATGAGTGATGGGGACTCAGAAAATCAAATGATTAATAACTGTTCTAACTTAAGGTCCCTAAGTCAGGCAGAGAAGAAGACATGAAGACAGAGAAGGAGAAACAATCAAACCTCTATCCACACAGCCATGTCCACAACACCCATGAAAGTCATTTTCATTGCAAAGGTGCTGCTAACAAAACGGTCCTTGTATGTTCATGCCTCAGTCCTAAGTGGTATCCTTTGTCTGCCAGAGCCCAGAACCCCCAGTAATGTCCTTGGAGTCAAATACACTCACAAAAGCACCCAGGAGACCTCCAGACTATCATCTCCTGCACTTACATGGCTCAAAATCTTCTGGGAGCTTAGGACCGTGCTGATACGGCAGTGGTACCAGAGGCGGCTCAGCAGGGTTTGGAAATGTCCCCATGGAGTCTGCATTTAGATCCCCATCTCCCGGGTGGAAGCACTTACAGGGCTGGATGATGAGCTGGGTCCCTTTTCCAAAGGTGAGTCTGCTAATACCTCCTCCCGTATTCACACCTCGAGTCAACCCTTTACATAAATTCTGCTGCCAGAGACCCAGGCCCTGAACCTCCAGAACCTCCATCTACAGCTACTCTGAAGCCAGGGACAGCTTGTAGCCCTGGCTGGACCTGCTGGTCATTTCCTCCCCTCCCTTGTTGCTGTTTTAAAAGCTCAAAACACACATAACTGAGGTAAGGGCCCTGGCGATGAGGGCAGGGAATGCCAGCACATGGTTATCAACTGCATCACTGCTGACTTCTTCATGAGAGCCGACAAGGTCACAAAATGCTCCCCTGCCACGTAGAGGATGGAGACCCTTAGTCACACACATTTAAAGGGGTTATGGTTTGTATCTCTGGCATCTAAAACAGGACAATTCAAACGTTAGGCTAGAACAAATAATAGGCAGAGACATAGATGTTTCACTGTCCTCTCAGACTTACTGGGCCTCACTGCTAAATGCGTCCCGGTCCCAAAAGTCAGCTTATCTCCGCTGCCACCCTTCTCACTGTTGTCAGCAGCTTTACAGAAACAGGGCAGACATCTGTCACGAGTGTCACGTCACCAACCTGTCTGCCTGGCTTCCTCCTGACACTGATCCCGAAATTCTCTCCAAACCAAGCAGTGTGCATCTTCCCTCACACCTCTCCAAGTCACAGGCTCAGGATAAATCCCTCAGCTCAAAACTACAGGCTAAGGTTTCCATTTTGCAAGTCTAGACACCCAAACAGCAAGCAGTGTGGTCCCACAGAGACGCTGACATTAAAAAAAAAAAAATTTAAGTTCTTTTTCTTTTTTGCGGTACACGGGCCTCTCACTGTTGTGGCCTCTCCCGTTGCGGGGCACAGGCTCCGGACGCGCAGGCTCAGCGGCCATGGCTCACGGGCCCAGCTGCTCCGCGGCATGTGGGATCCTCCCGGACCGGGGCGCGAACCCGCGTCCCCTGCATCGGCAGGCGGACTCTCAACCACTGCGCCACCAGGGAAGCCCTAAGTTCTATTTTAAAGCTGTAGGTCACACCAGTTAATTGGTGTGTTTAACTCTCTCAAAGGTAATGCATGGGAACTCTTAAGTGAATCACATTAATAAAGTGTTTGTGTCGCTCCTGAAACTTCACTTTTTCTCTCTTCAGAGTCAAATCCTTCTAAACTAGAGTCTATTTGATTTGTAATGAAACACAGGTTGGAATTAGGGTGGGCCAAAGTGTGTTCTATACTCACGAGGCTTGACTGTCAAAGTGGTTCCTGAGCCAAAGATCTGTGTGTTTCCAGAATTCACACAGCATCAAACTCCTCTACAAAAAGAGCTTGTGGGCGTGGTTGTGTGGTGGCATGGGAGTGAGTGACTCGGTCCTGGAAACAGAGGACTGTTCCTCTTTGCATGTAGGACTTGCTGATATTTGGCCAAGAAGCCAGAGACATTGGAATTATCACAGAAAATTCCCAGTGTGAAAAGGTCGATTGTGTATGGAATTTGGCTTGTGTTTGCTCTGTGCTTCTTGGACTAGAATAAATGCTACAACTCTTCTCTAGAAGGAATGCTCCAAAGGTTCAGTGTATCTTTTCTTTCAGTGCTTTTCTAGCCCCCTAGCCAGAATTTCTTTCATCTCATTAATCCCAATCAGACTCACCTGTTCCAAACATTTCTACTCTGCTGTGATGTCCTTCAATTTCAAAACTCATAGCAATCACCAACCAATAAAAATTTCTGGAAGCATTGCTTGGAAATGAACTCTTTACAGCTGGCTTCCACATACAGTTTTTGAGTATTTGGGGCTCTGAGCTGGATTAGAGCCACTCTGACTGTCCCCTGCTGGGTAAAGCATTCTTTTACTGAGTTGCTCTTGGTGGCACAGAGGAGAGTGGCATTTTCACTGGGTGTGTTATGTTTTCACCTGGGGACAGTCCCCTGAACACTTCTGGCTACTATGGAGTCTGTGGCAGGGAAGAGACTGACCATTACTAGGTCCCCACAGCTCAGCTCTGTCACTGTCTTGCTTTGTAACTCTATGACACCCTCAGAGCTCCCTGTCCCTAGACAGAGTGGGGAGAGTACCACTTCCTTATCTTCTCCAGACAGAGAAGAAAAAGGCTTTGATGCCTAAAGGTGCTTTCTCCAGCCTAGCTGGCAGGTGCTTTATAATGTAATTTTTACTACAAGAGTCTGAGCCATCCAAGCCCTCAATACTCATGCCTTTAATTTCTGATGCAGAAAGGAGAGAAGAATATTCCTCTAGGTAACTGAATGGTTAAGACAGTTGAGAAATCCAGACTTGGAAAAGTTCCATCTGTCCAGTTCTTGCTCTTCCAGCGTTTGTGAGGTTGTCTTTTGTTACAAAGTGAACATGTTCAGATTTTCCACAGCTTTTAATTTCAGATGCAAGAAATTTATTTGCCCCATGCTTTTCATGTTACTCTATTCTGTGTATATATACCCAGTATCTATCTCATTCTTTCTTTCTTTCTGTCTGTCTGTCTCTCTCTTATCTATCTATCTATCTATCTATCTATCTATCTATCTATCTATCTATCTATCATTTCAGACATAGTTTTTTTTTAGCAGTTAATTCTGTGCCTTATCCACACTGTAATTTGCTAAATGCAGATGTGCTGTCACAGTGATAAACTCCACTGGGGAACCCCCCACCCTGAGTTTTCCAAGTTTAAGCCTTCCCCTTGGGATCAGTACTCAGCATCCCATTGCTCTGGCCCACCCAGAGCATCAGCTCTTAGCACCTTTCAAAATACCTTTGCCATCTGCAAAGAGAGACACGCACACTGCACTAACTTTGTAAAACTATATTCTCTGGCATTCTGTCTGCCTGCCTCTCTGGGTCTTGTGGTTTTCTTGTCTTTTTGATAGCTTACGTTTCAACCATTTCTTCCAAATGCTTGCAGTACTCAAAGTTCAAATTATCATACAAGATAAAAGTGAAGATGCAGTTATTCTATCTAAATCCTCTTCACATGTCACATTAGCACATGATGGCAGCGGCAAAAACAGAATTGTGAATCATATTTTCCAGTTTTGAGTTAAATATTCAAGACTGGAGTTTCCCCAGAAAACTCAGATATTTGGCTGACACCCATCTCTACCAGTTATGAAAAAGGACGGATGGAAATCCTCCTAAGCCTGCACAGTCTAGTATGACCTCCAGAATCTTACATAGGCCACCTGGAAATTAAAGAATAACTGATTTGCTGACCAAGGATGAGGTACTTACTTGGTGTAATGGTGAGTCTAGTTCCTTTCCCGAAGGTTAATTTGTTTCCGTAGTTAGACACACAGTGTTCTAAGTCATTACAAAAACCATGGCTCCAATCTCTCCGAACCCTACTGTGCCCCGCCCCCCCCATTTCTTGTGGACCCCCTCCTCCCAATGCTTCACCATCAAAGCCGCCAGTGATCCCTTCATACCATTTCCTGCTGGACCCACTGAGAGAAAGTGGGAAAAAAGCTATAATTAGGAGAGGCTTGACATGTGAGATCTGTTTTGATTTTTCTGTCAAATTTTTCTTCAGAGAGAGGACTAGACATCCTCTTTCTCTCTGCAGGTGCTGTCAGTGAATCCCTTGGGTCTAAACACAGGATGAGTCTGGACAGCCCTGCCATCTTTCTCATCCTCTTATACCATTCCATAGTTCAGCTTTCTCTGAAGTTGCCTCTTTTCCCTTCTCTAGCCTTCTGGCCTATTCTCTCTCAGATGAGGCTTGCCCCTCATTCTCTGCTCCTGTGGCCTGTGCCACAAAGGGCCACGCTTCTCTGGTCAGTGCTGGTGTGAGGGGCGAGCTGCAGGGGATGGCATGGCTGCAGATGACACTGTTTGACCCCCTCCTCCCAGTGGTTTCCGGGCAGGGAAGTAAAGACCTGTCATGGCATAAATCATTCTTGGGGTGGAGGGGAGAGGCTCTTTGCTCGCTTCCAGATAAAATTCTACCTATTTTAGAGACACAGAGTAGCAGACTTTTGACGATTTCTCTCTGGAATTTAAAGAGTTTGCTCAACACAAAGGTGATGGAAAATTTTCTTTGACTTACTTGGAATGACTGTCAAACTTGTCCCTCTCCCCAAATAGAAGTTCTGGTTGCCGGTGTTCCACTGTGATAGGAAGCTCAACAATAACCAGGCAGAAGACAGAGCCGGTGCTGACACCTGGGGCCCCACCTGAGGGACAGACAGACAGACTGTCTCCTTCCCTGTGCAGGTGCAGGGGCAAGGGCATTAGTGGAAAGGAGCTTTAGGGCTTAGAGCAGCTGTGACCACGAGCGGCTGGAGGGACTGAGTCCCCCTGAGAGGGGACCAAGGGGAAGGCTAACATGCATTGTGTGCGGCTCGCTGTCTAATTAAAGGTGTGGGCCCATTTGTTTCATGCATATGGACATTTAAAAAAATTCTTTTCCGCTGAAGATTTAATCTCTCTCCTGATGATCACATGATTCTGAAATGCATTTTCACTAGGTCTCTTCATTACATCTTTTAACTCTGGGAAGGCTTTTCTTTGTGAAATTTCTGGAACAATTCGTTTTCTTGGGATTAACCCAGTATGAGGCTCTGATCACTTGCTCCTTTCCCACCTGCCTCATTTCCTTAACACCCCGTTAGGCAGTGTCCATTGTGCACCGCCCCCCAACCTTGTCCCCCATGAGCAGTGAGGGGGGTGGGAGGGAGAACACAGGTTGGCGACTTGTTTTTCAAATTGCCATGTTCAGACCCCAAGCTCTCTATGCTACCTTTTAAACACTAAACCTACATTTGCCATTCTTTGACCTTCTTTTCTGATCACAGTTAATACATCTTGATTCCCTCAGCTTTGTGTCTTCAACCGCCACGCCACCTGCACAGCCATTTGAGCCCCATGCCTGTGACAATTAGCCCTGCCACACTTCACAGGCAGAGTCACGGGCGGACTTACTTGGAACGACTGATAAGCTTGTCCCCTGCCCAAATGTCACCTTGTTGTAGTTGTCACACAGCCACCCGACCCTTTGCTGTAACTGACAGGGGACTCTTAGCGATCTCAGACCCCAGTCTTTTTTGATGCCACTTCAAAAGGCATCTCAGGTACCTATGGGACAGGATCTGAGAGTGTTGGGCCACAGTTAGGTCGGAGTGATGTCACCCTTTTCTAGGGCAGGGGCTCCCCAACCCCCGCTACTGGCCCGCAACCTCTTAGGAATCTGGCCGCACAGCAGGAGGTGAGCGGCGGGCGAGCAAAGCTTCATCTGCAGCTCTCCATTGCTCCCCATCGTTCTCATTACCTCCTGAACCATCGCCCCCCCCCAGCCCCCCTACCGAGGTCCGTGGAAAAATTGTCTTCCACGAGACTGGTCCCTGGTGCCCAAAAGGTTGGGGACCGCTGCTCTAGGGGATGGTAGGAAACTTGCTGGGAACACGTACTTCTCCACCTTGGGGTCACTGCAACTTCTGACATGCCGAGGGTTTTAAAAACATCAGTGAGTTCCCTTGTCTCCTTCTCCCTTCTCTGCTATCCCCCCATCCATACAATGTCCCCATCCACATCTTATTTCCATCATCTCCAGGCCCCAGTTTGGTGACATCAGGTCCTCAGGTACCATTGATCCGCCTTCTCTGAGACAGCATATGTTCGCCGGCTGCCGTGATTAGAGGGCTGGAAATGCCAGCATCTCAGAGGCTGAGATCTGGGCTCCTTACTCTTTATCACTGGTCCATATGTTATCCTCATTTGTCTGGCTAATGAAGAGCTGACTTTTCTAAGTGGATGCTTTTTTGCTGAAATGACAACTGCCGAAGAGCTAACAATAAAAGCAGAGCTCTGAAGGTGGTGTTGGCCTTTCAGACCCCTTTGGCATATTTCAGTCAAAGGGTTCCCAGGCTCAAATGTCAACATCTCAGCTTTGGCTCCCACAGTATTGGGCTTGGAGAAATTCAACAAAAACTGGGCAATATTGATCCAACCTACCCCAGTTCATTAGACCCAGGCTATTCTTGGAGGCATCTTGCACATTCAAGATGGTCATAACAAGCCAACATTCAGCTTTATAGCGGTACTTCTAGCTCCACAGCCACCTGATACGAATTGACGCTGCTTTTCAGTGGGGCAGACAGAGGCCACGATATCAGAAGACCTCCCCCCTGCCCCCTCCCCACATGCAAAGTAGGGACTATGCTGTCTGCCTGATCTACGCAAAGACAGACCTGGACTCTCATCCCTTTGGCATGGGAGGACTCTGCCATCAATTGAGAGCCTAGGAAAACAGTGCCTGCAATATAATCAGAGTGATGTCACCCTTCTCTTTGACACCTTCCTCACCATCTCAGTCTTATCACGCTGCTGTTAAAGACATATTCTTACATTTTCATATTTTAATGTTTCCCCCTTCTTGTCTGTCATTCCTTCCATTTATGTTTCCGAGCACCCACGGGGCTCCAGCCTCCTTGATCCATTTCCATTTGACTCCATTTGCATCCTTGCAAGAAAAGGACAAAAAAAAAAAAAAAAGTCCTAAAATGCAAGAATACCTGGGGGACACTGTGAGTTTGGGTCTTTCCAGCTTCTTGGTGCGGAGCACAGGCTCCGGACGCGCAGGCTCAGCGGCCATGGTTCACGGGCCCAGCCGCTCCGCGGCATGTGGGATCCTCCCGGACCGGGTCACGAACCCGTGTCCCCTGCATCGGCAGGCGGACTCTCAACCACTGCGCCACCAGGGAAGCCCCCGAGTCCCCTTTCTAACTATCAACTTCTCAGAGCTGCCTTGCTTCTCCCTGCAGCAGGGAGTTTTACAACGACTGACAGAAGGAACTTTAAGAATCTTAGAAAAACAGAGTTTCCCTCTCTTCCTGGTAGGGTGCAGCAGCAAACACACCAAAGCCAAATCTTTCTATCCGCTCTAATTATCAGCAAGGATACAAGTCACCATGAGGAGAAAGGTATTAAGCCTTGTATCTGAAACTCTTTGGAATTTATTTTAATCCCTTGGCTGGTGGTTTCAGCGATAGGAATGGACACAGCGGATGTGTATTTTTTTCTATCCCTTTTTTTGGTCTCCTCTCTTTTTGTAGTTTTTGCATCTAGAGAAGCCATAGGAGACATGCAGGGAACATAGAGGGATTTGAAATAAGACCTCAGATTCCCCCTCAGTTTTCATTTTTTCCCTCTCCGCTTTCATTTGAAACCCATTCTGAATTGAATGCCACGGACTTATTCAACCTCTGCTCTCAATTATCCCTCTCCACTCTGGATGATACCAGTGGAAATGGCCTCAGCTGCACCAAGAAATATTTAAGGTTGATGTAAGGAAGAACTTTCTGACGGGGAATGGTATAGAATGGGTTACTCAGGGCAGTGTGTTGGAAAGGGTGATACCCTCCCCTGCCACCAAAGTTGGGCATTATCTCCAGAGACGTTTCTGAAAGCTGCAAAGATTCTTTTCTATCTTTCCAGGGACAAGATTGGCTTTACTCAACAGCAGGGGGATAGACCCAATGGCTCAAGGTCCAAAAAGGAATCTATGAATATTGAGATTAAAGAAGAGACAGGACCCTGGAGGCTACTGGTTAACTTCAAGCAAGATCTGGTTTCTAGGCAACACACATTTCTCTCAAAACTAACACCAGGGGTGAAATTCCAGAATTTCCAGTATGCTGCTGTGTCCTGTTACACTTACTTGGATGGACAGTCAAAGTGGTTCCTTGTCCAAATGTCAGCTTTCCATAGCCAGCACCACTAGTGGTAACACTGCAATGGAACCCTTTGCAAGAACCCCGGGGGCACTCCCGAGGCTCACAGACAACTTCCTCTTTAATTCTGGGGAGAAGAGACTCACTCAAAGGGGTCTGAATCTGGGAGACCTTCTTCCCACCGTAGGTCAGAGAACCATTTCCACGTCTGGTCCTGGGACATTGACCTCCTGCATCCCCCGCAAGGGGCTGTTTCCCGTCTCTCTCCATTTCCTCTGGTTTCCATCCTGAGGCTTACTGATTTCTCATGTTCAGCATTTCTCTTTCTAAAGGTCTCATTTCCATTCTACAGCATCATTTTCAGGACAATTTCTCTGATCAGTTTTCAAAACATGTCCTCCCCTTCCTTCGAGGTGTCACGCATTTCTGATGACAATGAATCGATTACAAGGAGACGTGAGGAGAGTGTTCAGCTTTCTGGAGGCTGACTAGAATTTGATGAGGTTTAGGTTCCAGGCCCAGGAAACACCAACTCCTGAGCTTCCCTTCATGACCCAGCATAAGGAATGAAAATGATGGGCACATCTGACTGAGCTTTCCAGTCAGCCTTGAACATGAATGACTCACTACTGTGAGTAGTATCTCACAGAAAGTTTACATCCGAGTTTTGTTACAGTGATTAACTATCCTGGGGGCTGTTTTGGGTTTAGCAAAGAAAGGCCTTTATTCTGGGAGGCCCCTCAATCGTAGGCAAATCAGGTCAGCTGGTCAACCTAGAGTCTCACCCAAGGTGTCCTGACCTCACAGAGCTGCCCAGTGGCCATAGTGGTAGCTAGTTGAGGCCGCTGTTAGAGGCAAGCTCTGGCATGTTTACTTGGAGCTGGGGTAAATTTCACCCTTTGACCAAACACAGCTTCCATTGCTGACAGTCACACCCATGGGAAGCCCAGGGGTCTCCCTGGCTGTGTCTGGTGGCTGCCACAGATGTTGTGAGTAGCCAGATACAGGCAGTCTCATTATTTGACACCCCTGTGATCAAACTCTTATCTCCAAAGAAGATAAAAAAACAAATATTTTAGCTCCTTAACTTCACTCAACTTTTAAACTCTTCAACTGGTTTGACTGAACTTGTGCTACTCTCACTAGTCAAGCAACCACTTATTAACAAAGCGTCAACATGAAACATGAAAAGGGTGAGGAAACTAGGCTATTATTTAGTAAAGAAGAAGTGACATCTGCTTTAAGGACAGTGGTCAGAGATTCAAACGACACTTCCCATCTCTTCCCTTCCCAGCATCACAGTATACAGAGCTCCCCATACCCTACTTCAGCCACTGAAACATCAGGATGTAAGCAAAATCAGATGCCTGCCATCAGCTAAAGCTCTCAAACAGACGGCACCAAAGTGTTGCTGTGGCAATAACCTCTGTGCTCTCCTGATTGAAAGAAAACACAATTTAATCATAGGCCCTTTGGACTCCAGCCTTGCCTTGATAGACCTTGCAGAAGAAGAGTCCATTGTATGAAAAATCTGGCCTGCAGTTACTGTCAGGAGCTCTGGAAAGATGCTCGCCCTGCACAGATATTTTCTTTGCATGGTCAGGCTGGCCTCTTCTACATTTTACTGTGTAGGGGTTACAGCTCTCAGTCCCCTAAGAGGCCCACCAAGTGCTGAGAGGGGCTCCTGGCTTCTCCAGCACTCTGGAAAACCCACCACAGAGTTCTCCCTAGTGTGTTTCCAGCAAGACAACAAAGATAACACCTCCTGTCTGCTCCCCTGTCTCAGCTGCCCCCTCCCAAAAAGGTGATGTCCTTGAGTCTCCCAGGAGGTTCATACGAATGCCCTTGTAGCTTTAATTAGCTAGGACCTCAGAGACTACTGAATGCATGGGATTGCACAATATCACGCATTATTCATTTTTTCTGTTGTTGCAGACATGTGCTGGTTTTGCCCCTGCTGAACAAGACACTTCTGCATGTGACAGCTTCACAGCTAACCACACTGCATGTTCTTTAGGCAGGACCTAGCCCAGAGCATTCCAAGCCAGCTGCTACCAGGGCTGCAATAACTCCTTCAACGCTGCATGCACTGCATCACTTAGTCATTTACACCCCCGTGATCCAGTTTTTCAAGAGCTTCGACTGGGCTGTATTTTTCAGCATGCCTCTCCCAGTGCTGCTTCCTCTGCTAATCACAGAAAGTAGATCTGAATAAATGAAACTCAGCAACCAGGGTGCTTAGCTTATGTCAAAAGGAGACTGGGGGGCTTTCAACAGGTTTTTCCCATTTACCCAAATTTTATAACAAGTCCGTCTTCCCGGCGTTAGTTTATAAGCACCACTTTCAGAAGCCCACCAGAGACACAGAATCTCAAGAAATGCCAGTAGAAACCGCAGTTCCTTACTGTTATATATAGCACTTAAAACTTTTCCAAGTACTTAACACACATTATTACGCTTATGAAAGGTTGGGTGTATATGTGAAGGAGAGAGTAAAATGCAGTATTTTCACGATTCAGAGGACAAATGAAATTTTTTCCCCTTTCCTTGGATGAGCTAAGTAAAATGGAGACTCAATCAATGATTTTGGTAATGGAGGGAAAAGTGGGGTTAAATGCTCTGAGTTAACCGGACAGCTCCACCCGTGCAGACCTCAGTTACTGGACTGGGGATGGAGAATAGAGCCTTTAAGAGAGACAAAGTGAAGGTAAAAGAAGAAAAGAAATCTGTCTGCAGAATATCCAGCATTCATTAATGAAATCTCAGCGTCCCACTATTTCAGGAGATAAATTTAGGCGAGTTTTAGTATCTACATCAGGAAGATTTATATTTGGTCTACTGAATTTGCATAGTCACAATATGCCAATTTCCTCTCTATCTTTTTGGCAAACATTTCCTGGCTTTAGCTGAATCCCTCAGCCTCCTGTATTCAATTTTTCTCTCTGTACCAATAATCTCATTTAAGATGGATGATAGGAATGTTTCTGGCTGAAGGTAGTTTAGTCTTTGTACAAGAGAGTGCTAATCTCTCTGATGGGGATCATATCCTCCCAACGCAAGCATTAGATTTGGAAACTAACCTGGGATGTTTTGGGGGCACAAGTAATTTAAATCAGAAGAAAGGGATGTTTTGAATCCCTTCCACACCCCACCAGGCCCTTCAGACTTACTTGGATTCACAATTAAGAGAGTTCCTTTTCCAAATGTCAGTTTATAGCTGCTACTTCCACTAGTCTCACAGTCAGAGGAGGCTTTACAAAAACATGAACAGGAGCTGCTCTTTGCAGAAGGGCCCTGGGGGTCAATATGGTCTAGATCCCACAACCCTGCACTAAACTACAGGTTATTTGACAACATGCCCAGAAAGCAGCTGCTGCAGGTGGGAGCTGGGCTTCCAGAGGGCAATGGAGCCCTAATAAATATATACTTCGTTTATTACAAATTTTAAAACTGTTTTTCTTTTTCTTAGTTGTCACCTTAGTTTGGGTAAACTATCTCTTTTTCTTTTTCCCTCGTTGTCTACCCCTGGTTGGCACTCACACAGTTTTCATTTTATTGTGCTTCAGGGCTAACTGTTTCTCTGTTTTTTCTTAAAATTGCTCGCATCAACACACTAGATTCTGGTTTACTGGAAACCGATTGCAGAAGGGGAGGAGAGTGAGGGAGTTTTACAGGGCCATATTCAAGGTAGGAGCTTGAGGGCTCTTTGGTCTTTTCCAATCTGCTTCCCGATGATGGACCAGGCAAAACAAGTACGTGCCCGTCCAGGAGAGGCTTTGGGACGTGGTCTAGAAAGGATAAAGCTGTCGGGAGCCCCACGTGGCTTCACCCTTTCATACTCACTGGGGTTGATGGTCAGGCTGGTTCCTTGCCCGAATACCAGCTTCTGGCTGGCACTCCCCAGAGGTGCACCACAGCAAAGATCTTTACACAAACCGCACACACGGAAGGCCCCTCTCTCCCCCTTGAACAGGAGCCTGATCTGCTCTCAGCACCCGAGCCTGCTGGGGACAATGGCCCGAATCTCACAAATCAGGGAGGTTTAGGACAGAGTCTCTTTGGGGCTGCCTTCTTTCTCCTTGACAAAGTCCCCTTTGGCAGTTACAGACATGTACCATATTTTTATTCTCTTTGTCAGTCAAATATTTAACATCTTTATTTCCACTTCACAGAATTTTAACTTTTTTTTTTTTTTTTTAATATCCTTCAGCTTTTACAGAGCTCTCCCTAAAAACAGCTGGATTAAAAGAATCTTTCCAATCAGAATACACAAGGTCTCCTGAGTGAAGTTAAGCTGGCTTCCTCATTGAAATTGGTGGTTTGAATCCTAGGGTCTGCTCATCTGGGACTTAATCCATTGGCTAAGACAGGAAAGGTTAGAAGTCAAGGCAGAAAATCCAGGGGAAATCCTGTCCTGTGACCCTGTCTTCTCTGCACGCTTATTTGGACTTATTTTTGGACTTAATCCCCACCCCCTCTTACCCAAGACATTGCCAGCACTTGTCTCCCACAGGGAGCCTTCCTCAGAATCAGCTCTAGAGGACACCCACCCATGCACCCTGAAGTCTGACAACAGACATGGTTTCTTTTTTCTGCTCAGGGAAATTTGATTGAAAAATAATTTCCAATTTTGCAAAGTGGAAAGTATTAGGAGAAAATCTGTTTGCTTCTGTTCTCCTCCTCCTCCCCCCTCCTCTTCAATAGTTTTAAACTATTCATAGAGACAGCCCCTTTTGGGTTAGAGAAATGTGGTAAGTTTCTAATCTCTTCATCTTTTTTTCTTGCTGTCTCTTTACTGCAGTCCTATATTTACAATCTAAATTTACATTTCATTTCCATTTGCTGAAGCGTCTAATGCACTTTTTCTATGACTTCCAGAACACCATGTGTAATGATAAACTCTATTGAAATGAACCAATTCAGAAGGAGTTTTTAAGGCTGGAGGCTGACATTTCTCTCTTCCCAAGACAGGTCTGGGGGTGAGCAAGTCATTATTACTCTTCCGGGCAAGCCCAAGATAGGGGCAGTGCAGCCAACTGAGCAACTAGGCTTGCGGGGTTGACGTGCCTCTGTCTAAATAACCATCTGCTGAGCGTTGCTCCTTGGGGTTAATTGAGTTTTCTTTTTAATCTAGTTCCCAATGTCAGCTTCCCAACTTTTTAGCTCTTAGAATCTCTCTGACAGGCAAAGCTTAAGGTAAATCTCATAGATGTTTTTTGAATCTCAACCAATATTTCATCTCTGTACACATCACAAATAAAGGAACCAAAAGAAGGATGAATATAACAACTTTGGGAGAAAATTTATAACAGTTCTCTGGGAGAGATGAGAATCATAAATAAAAATGGAATAGCATGTGCCTTTTCTGATTATCATTGCTAGTGTCTGGAAGACAGTAAATATCCAACCCAGTTTGGAAACATGGTAGCTGACTGGCCTGCTCTTTGAACTCTAGTTAGCAACTGAACACACAGGTCAGCGTGGAAACATTTTTTTAAAATCTCATGCTATTTTAGGCATAAGGGACTTCAGGAAGGTCATCTGGAACTAACACAATACTCACTAGGGCATCCTGATTCTAGCCTTTCTAATGTGGATACTAATTTGGCCATGAAAGTAGAAGTTTTACTTTGAGGTATCCATTGGGTAGTTGGTATCTCTTACGAATTGTAAGCAAAAGTTAAACCCCAGACAGCTGTCTGGAATGAGCTTCTGTTTTAGTAAATAGAGACTCCCTCATGGAGCAACATTTCAGCTACATTCAAGTTAATTAATCGATTTGTTTTGAGAGTGGTAGGTAGCACTCAAAATCTCCCTCTGGTTATTGCAAGCCGGAGAGAAGGGTTGTTATTTTATAAGATTAGGGAATCCTTCCCTGACACTTCCCAGTGTAGCGCCCCTTTTCACTGAGGGGCACAGAAACGAGTGGGTATCCAAAGGGACTTCTATGATAAGCTCAGCCAAGGCAAGGATGAAAAAGTCCCAGTTAGAAACGTAGTGGTTGACAGCATCCTGGGGCATGTTTTCAGCAGTTCATGGTCCTTCTGACTATTTTGAATATTTGCTTTCAATCTTACCCTTTCCCTAAATATCAGCTTGTGATCAGCGTCAGCACCAGAAAATCTTACATGGCTTTGCTCAGCTTGGTGTGGCTCCAAGAATTTGAGAATTATGGGGATTAGACAATTTTTCCCCCTAATTGCACCAACATGGAGGCCTTGGGAAGACAAGTAGCTCACCCGAGAGTGGTCATTCAGTCGTTTATATCAATAGGCTGTATCTCACTGTCTTCCTTTGGGTCGGGTTGCATTGCCCACCCTACGTTGCTATGTACTTTAGTCTAATATATCCTTTCTTCCTAACTGCTTTCTGCCCCGACACATTAAAACTTTAGTTCAGATTCCATTTGTCAGACACACATCTCCAACAACAACAAAAACCAGCTTTTAACATTTCCAAGGGCTTAAAGGTGTTGAAGAAACAGCCCTAAAGGGGCTCCATCAGAGGCTGCCCTCATCATGTTCGCCAGAAAGACCTGTGGCACCAAGTCCCCAAAGATGCCGATTGCTGGATGAGTAATTCATTGACCTTTCACCGAATTTCTAAGAATGGTGGCTTATGTTTAGAAACAAGCCATCTTCTTTAAAACATACCTGGTCTAACACTCAGGTCGTTCCTCTTCTGAATGTCAGCTTATTAGTGGCTGTGGCACCACACGAAGACACGGGACTCAGCACAAACTTAGCTGCCCAAACTCCCCTTACTACCTACTTAAATGTTTATCTATCATCCAAGAATCCCCTTGATAGAAGCGCTTTTTGTAATGAGGGTCTGGTGGTAAAGTTTATGGATCTTCTGCGGCCCTCCTTCTTCCTTGCACTATTGTCACTTAGTTGGAAATGTGCCAACATTCCCTCACAGCATGCCTGCTCTGGTAAAACAGGAGTAGGAACTGCCTCCCTTATTTAACAGAGGGAGACACGAGAGGCTCAGAGAGTTCATTGATTTTCTCTTAGTCCCATGAAAAATTTTACCAGTTGTAATACTAAATTAAACTTTCTATCAGTCTGACTCCTTAGTTTAATGCTGCAGTAGCACTGTCACTCTGGTTTATTAGATAAAATAGCACGTGAGGGTAAACAGCAGAGTCCCACGGGAGGTAGGTACACATCAACGGCTGTTTCAATTGGAATCCACCAATGGGGCTGCCACGGTTTGGACTTGGGTTATAAAAGAAAATGGAAAATTTAGGAATCAGGGTTCCAGAGAGAAATTTGGAAGCATTAGTTATTCAGATTGACATGGGCTTACTGTCAGTTTCGTTCCCTTTCCAAAGAAGAGTCTTTCAGATCCGCCCTGAGTTACACCCCTCACAGACTGCTTTGCAAATACTGCCAAGGCCCTTCCACCAGGTGCTGGGAACCCCGGCTCCTCCCGCCTTCCCAGAGGAAGCACAAAGGCAGAAACACAAAGTTGAATGGTCATTCCTGGAAAGGGGGTGGGGAGGACCATGGAAACAACTTAATGAATCTTTACCTAACATTAGATTACCTTCATTAATTGACTGATTAGCTTAGTTGGTAGGCAGCTGCAATTAATTGAAATAGCTCAGGCTTTGGGGTCAGACAGACTTGGGCTTGAAACCCAGGGCGAGTTCCTTAACTTGCTGCCCCTCACTTCCCCTACCTGTAAAGTGGGGAGAATGACGCCGCATTGTGATGCTGTTGTACAGACTAGGGTCTGTAGGTGGGTTGCAGTGGCCCTGCTGCTCGATCTCTGGCTTGCTTAGCTGAGAGCACACTTCTCTAGGGATTATTTTAGCAACTCTAGACACCAAAGTGTCAGTGATTTCCCGCCCAAACATAATCCCCCCAACTGGTAAACATTTAGCCCTGGAAGCTGAGTCTCAAGAATTAAATTCCAGGCCCTCTCTCTCACTGAGTCAATCTGAAGAAGTTACTCAACCTCTCTCCGTGCTTCTATAAAAATATAAAATATAAAAATTTAAAAAGTTCTCTTCTATAAAATGAGGATAATAACAGCACTTAACCCAAATAGCTGGTATAAGGATTGACTGCGGTAATGGATCGAAAGCATGCAGCACATTGCCTAGCACATAGTAAGCAATTAATAAATCATCATTATTTTCCTCCCCAGAAGCCAAACACATTGACAATGTTCCTCTTTTCACATTGACCTAAAAATCCTACTAAAGTCCGTGGGCACTTCTCTTCCTCTAACTGGTAAACCAGCAGAGCTGTGAGGACAACAGAAGAACCACCAAGCAGCTTGATGAGGAGAGTAAGTGATTTTGTGAGAATTTAGCAAAAGCTGCATCCAGCTGCACCTTCATGGTTGGACCATTTTGGGGGATGTGGAGAGGGTATCTTTTAGCCAGGCAGGATTTAAATATGAGTGGAGATGGGCCAAGAAGCCACATCCCCATCAGTCACTGTAAAAAGGATCTCATATCATTTTCAAGAAGAGGGTTCAGTGCTGTCCTCCACTTACCAAGATGCACTGTGAGCTGAGTCCCTTTCCCAAATGTCATCTTAGAGCCACTGGCTTGCTGAACACAATGCTGAGGGGCTTTGCAAAAACCTGTGGGGTTAATTTAAGGAACCCAGCTTTGCAGAGCTTCCCAAGAACTAAAAATTTCCTTCAGCCTCCAGGCTTTTAAGAGAGGATAAGTGATGGTGTCTCTCTTTGTGGTAGCCCAGAGCTTCAGCGCTGAGAGATATGTCCAGAGATGATTGCCACTTTAAGACACGGGAAGGCTCAGCAAGCCGATTCTGTATACACATTCTGTGGTCCAAAGTAATTGCATAGCTGATGCAATCGATCATAGAATATAAAATCCCACTGGGAGAGAAATTAGCTCTGCGGAATTTATAGGTAGTGTTTGATGGTCACAGTCAGTTGTCTGAAGACAAGACCAGCATTTTCATTTTGGCTTTTTGCCTCTCTGCCTCAGTCTGCAGATGGCTGCACCTTTCCCCTCATATCAAGTTTAGCTGTTCTGACTTTAGCCACCTTTCCCCCACAAACAGGCATGCCATGATTTTATCTCCCTTTAGAACTCTGTGGTTCTGTTTTGAGCTCGCTAAGTCTTGGATAAAGAATGTTTGGGGTTCAAATGAAGTTGCTTAGTCAAGAACCATGATATTTTCTTTCCCTTGGGTCTGGCCTGGTCCAGAGCTATGAGCTGTCTTGGCTTTGCCCTGGACCAGGCTCAGCTGCGAGACAATGAGCAAGTTCACAAACCTCTCTGAGTTTCACTGTCCTCATTTGCAAAATTAAAGAAGTGAGTCTGGGGCTTCCCTGGTGGCGCAGTGGTTGAGAGTCTGCCTGCTCATGCAGGGGACGCGGGTTCGTGCCACCATCCGGGAAGATCCCACATGCCGCGGAGCGGCTGGGCCCGTGAGCCATGGCCGCTGAGCCTGCGCGTCCGGAAAAGAAGTGAGTTTGGTGGTCTTTAAGGACTTTCTGAGCTGTTAGTCTTTGATTTGATTCTCTGGACCTAATCTATCCAAAAATGCTGTGCAAATGTATTTTTTTCCCTCAGGGTGTCTAGTTTTCCTCCCCATTTCCTAAACAAAATAAAACAAATAAGCAGAGAATAGAAAAGTAGGTCTCTACTTATTATACAGGGAAATAAAGTTTTCCAAGCCTACCGTCTGCCTTAAGGTTAGATCTTTTTAGACGTTTGAAGTCAAAATTTTGGAACCAGATCCTCGGGGAGAAGTGTTCTTTCTTTGGAGCTTCCAGATAATTCAAAAACCAAACCAAATAAACTGACACCTTTGGTTTAAAGCTAGTACTTACTAAGTTTCACTCTCACTTGAGTCCTGGTTCCGAAGGTAAATTTCCTGTTTCCTTCCTTCCCACAGGAGCTGAAGCCTTTACATCAACTATAGGCTCTTGCTTACCCACAGGAAAAGTGATTTGATACTTACAGTCTTTTCCCAACGGATAAGGGAATTCATCATCTAGCCAAGGGTGTCAGCTCTCTGGTTGCTAGATGTTCGATGCTGAGGGGGTTTTGTTAACACTACGTCTGAAATGGAGGTACTCACCCAGGCTTACAATTAACTGAGTCCCCTTCCCAAAAGTGGGTTTCTCAGTGCTCTTCACACAGTGCTTGGGCCCTTTACCAAAAGTCCCTCTTAGTGCTGGGCTGTGACTTCCCCTTGTCAGATGCAGCCTGTCTCTAGTGTGATTAGGGGCACAGTAGGGGGCCAGCTTCATGAGCAAGGTCACTTAGGGTTGCCCCTCTCTTACGAATGCAGCCCAGGACTCAGGCCATGAGCAGAGCAGAACCAACCATGTTGTGGGGGGGGGGTCCAAAGTTCTTTTCTGGCTTCCTGGGCAGCTGAGACCCCTGTATCCTGAATATCTCGCAGGCAATTTCTTATTGCCCACCCTGTTGTACAGAGCTGTAAAAACCATAACTGCCTGGTGGTTCATCGTTAGTTTTTTTTTTTTTTTTTTTTTTGGTACGCGGGCCTCTCACCGCTGTGGCCTCTCCCGTTGCGGAGCACAGGCTCCGGACGCGCAGGCCCAGCGGCCATGGCTCACGGGCCCAGCC
>NC_041224.1:106887382-106892909 GCF_002837175.3 Physeter macrocephalus | reverse complement strand
CTTCCCGGACCGGGGCACGAACCCGTGTCCCCTGCATCAGCAGGCGGACTCTCAACCACTACGCCACCAGGGAAGCCCTCATCGTTAGTTTTGACCTAGAAAAGGAAAGGAGACCTCCGTGGGCATCAAGTATAGGAGGGATGCCAGCCCTCCTTTTTCATTATTGGAAAGACAAAAAGTACCACTTCTTCCTATGTTGACGGCGAGCCTAATTTCAGAAATGTATGATTGATTCTTGAAAAGCTTTTCCCCCATAGACTTAATAGATCAAGAAAACTTACAGTTGGGAAGAGAAACCTGCCTTACAAAATAATGAAATATGTGCTAAAGCCAATCATAAAATAACATTTTTGATTATCTTGTGTATTAGATTATCCATGCTGTTGTGTACATTTCTTTCTCCCCTGAAGCTAAGCTACTTACTCAGGGCCACAGTTAACTGTGTCTGGGTCTCAAAGGTGAATCTGCTGTCGTTGTTCATCCGTTGACAAAACCCCTCCTGCCTTAGGGCAATGATACCATCTCCTCAGAAGCTGGCCCAGATGATCCCTGGGAAAAACTGTGGGCACTTAATACATATTTGTTGAATTGAATTGAATTGTAGTAAACATTAATCTTTTGTTCCTATTCCTTAAAGAACCCTTGAATATCTCTCTGACAATTTTCAGATGAAAAAAATAATAATTCTGCCAGATATTACTTACTGAGTTTCAAGATTCCTCTAGTCTTGGCTTCAAATGTCAGTTTCTTATTAACCCATTTCCCACAGGAATGAACACCTTTACAAAAACCAGAAGCGTCAGCATGGTTGAAAGGGATGTGGCATCAACTTTGTTCTCCTTCCTCACTAGTCGGAGACAGCTCTCTGTCCGCCACAGGTACCCTATCTTTCCTGGGAAAGGTCTGCCCTCCTTCCCTCTGTCAGGGCAGAGGTAGGAGGGGGCAGAGTAGATTTCAGGGATGAAGATGATAAATAAGATATCGAAACGTTATTGCACTATGCAGAGACTTCTTCTTCTTCTTTTTTTTTGCCAAATTAATATTTTGTTTTGTTTTTCTCCCCAAAGGCTGTTTTCAGCACTTTCTCTCTCCCAGATGCAATAATAACTGGATTCCAAGTTGGCATCTGGGCACGAACCTCCAGGCTCTGATGAGTCACACATATTTCATCAAGAAATGATGCTACCTCCCAGTGAAGAAGTGTGCTTTGCTTCTTCCCCTTGCTGGGCAATGAGGAGTTCAAGCAACATGCAGAGGGGAATATAAACCTATAATTCTCTCAGGATAGATCTGCAGCTTCATACATTAGCATCCTAGAATGCAAGACCTGGAAGGGAACTTAGCAGCTGCCGGGGCCAATGTCCTCAGTTTAAAGATGAAGAAGCCCAGGCCCTGAGGGGTAAAGTTGCTCAAGCCCACGCCAGTAGATAGAGGCAGAGCTGAGGCTAGAACTCAGAACACCTAAGTCCCAATCCTGCCTTCTTCCTTCCTGTGACTCAGGAGAACAGGGATCTTCCCTGGGTAGTCTGCATCCTTAGTGGCTCTCCTGGCCAGCCCAGGTATGATTATCTCTGTTAAACAGTGAATAAGCCACACAAGGGAAATGTTTGGTTTCAGCGCAGTGTTTAAAATTTTAAAGAGCGGTATAGAACATCTTAATTCATTTTTAAAATGTTATTTCTTAGGCTGCAGGCCACAGCAATTGATAGTGGGGGAAATGGCCCGTGAGGTCTCAGGGAAGCCAAGGGAAAGATAGAGATTTAGAAATTTGTCCTTTACCAAAAGGATAATCCAACAGAGAGTTGGCTCTGATTAGCCTTTCTCTGCGGGACTCATTACAGGACTAACATCTAGAGCAGGGGTCTTGGCACACACAAAGTGGTGTGGTGTTACCTCCTGCTCCTGCTTCTGTGGCAGATGTGGCTAATAGACACATCACTCCTCTCCTCTGAGTCTAGATGTGGCCTCAGTTCTTTTTCTTAATTGAAATATAGTTGATTTACAATACTGTGTTAGTTTCAGGTATACAGCAAAGTGATTCAGTTCTCTCTCTCTATGTGTATATATATATATATATATATATATATTTCTGATTTTTTCATTATAGGTTATTATAGGATTTTGAATATATTTCCCTCTGCTCTACAGTAAATCCTTGTTGTTTATCTATTTTACATATAGTTCACAATCCTTCTTAAAACTGTGCTCCAGATAGCTACTACCAACTGCTAGCCCTTGGTAATTGAGATATAACCTGTTTGTCCTGTGTCTGGGGAATAATTGGAGAGAAGATCCTGCCGATGGCTTGAGAGATCTGGTTGTCAAGGGTCAGGCCAGGTCCCACACAGCCCCATCATGAAAGGAATCACTCACCTGGCTGGACCAAGACTGTTCCTTCCATAGGCTGCTCCAGAGGTGGCAACAGTAAAACCATGGAGTATCTCTTTGCCCTCACAGCTTGCTTTCAAACGCAGGCTTTGGGAAACAAACCGAGGTAGCGTTCTTCGTGCTTACTCTCGCCTAAAGAGCCTTCAGCAAGATTTTTCCCCAAAACAGAAGTCCTGGGGGTGGAAGACATCTACTGGACCTTGGTGCCTCCCTGGCATGCTTCTTCTTATCCATCGACCCAGGTCTGTCCCGGGACTCCTGGAATGGAATGTGGCACAGGAAGAAAGTGATGCAGAAACCCTTTCTCTAGACCACTCACTCCTGTTGTCACACCTTCAGATGTTTCTAAGCTTTTCCTTTCAATCACATTTCTGTTCTTTCATAAAAAAGAGATATGTTTGTCTATATCCATCCAAAGACATTTCCCTGTGTCCTTTACTGTTGCAGTAGGCTTTTGTTTGACAGGGAAATGTCCATCAACCTTTGTGGGGTGCTATCTCATGTCCTCGAAGACAGTGCTCTGAGTGACTGGGGAGGATGGGTCCTTTGGGCCAACAGAGCAGCACCTGCCAGTGTCAGGGTTGAAAGGGGATCGGGGAACAGAAGCAGCAACTTTGACTTAAGTTCTGAACAAAGACTATTTTCCTCCCCTGACCTATTTTCTGCCAACCTCTAGTATGACCCATTTATGGAGATGGGCTAATTAGAACAGCAGAGGGCGCTGTAAGGTCAGAAACAAAGCTGCCCACCTCAGAATAAACTGGGAGAAAAGTCCCTTTTTTTGAGTGATAATAGTGTGATAATAGTGATCAAGGTCCAAGCCTGGGACAAGAGTGGCTTGTTTACCAAATCCCTGGGACCCCGCCAGGTCTGAAGGCCTCTGTTGAGTGGTGGTTTCAGGCTAATGAAAGTCAGTCCAGGGCGCTCACTGACTGCGGGAACTGCTCAGATGCAGACATCAATAGGTTTAAGGGAGATGGGGTAGGGAAGTTCAAGGACAATACGTCTGTAATAGGTCATTAAATCTTGAGTCTCTCTTAGCCCTAAACTTTGGCGGTCACTCTCTTGTACATTGTGGTCTCCCATGAACAAGCCTGTTGAAACCTTTGGAAGACATAGGACAGTGGGCTAACAGGCTCATTTCCCATGTTCCCAGTGCTCTTAGGGGTTTGGGATGAGCACAGCTGGCTCAGGTCTCGGGAGAGTGCAGAGCTCTATGACACACGCTTACAGCAATGACAGCAAATGAAAGATGTGAGTCACTTTTTTTTGCCATCGATTGGTACAACATGTTTTTTTTTTTTTTTTTTTGCCAGATTTCACAACTTTATTTTTTAGATTTACTTAGCATCTTATTTCTGAACGTCTTTGATGAGACTCAAGCTCTCAGGAAATGTATTCATCAGTCTATTTCATAAAAATGACAATAGCAACAGCAATGCTTAGCGTTCTTAGATCGCTTGCTGGGTGTATTGCATGTGTTATTTCATTTAATTATCCAACAGTCCTGTGAAAAAGGTATTATTATTATCATCTTCATTTTACAGATGGAGAAAGTGAGGCTTGGAGGGGTTAGGTCGTGCTCGGGGTCACACAACAAGTACATGCTGGAGCTGATAGGAACCCAAGCAGTCAGGGTCCGGAACCCCACTCCTTAACCATGATACTGCAATGCTTTTCTGAGAAGTGCCCTTCCTGAAGGGACACCTTTCAAGGAACGCTGGAAGGACACCATGGTGGGGAGTTTCATGATGTGCCACCCAAGGAGGTCTCCATGTGAAGGATTAGGGAGAGGGCTTGTCCCTCTGAGGGAGGGTTTTGAAGCCCTTTCCTCTGTTCTCGGGTATGGGCAGATGTAACTGAGGCTGGGCCATCAGAAGAGGAGCGGCAGTTTAATTTGTTAACTGTTATACTGCCTAGATCAGGAAGGGAACACTCAGCTCTCATAAATATCATGCCTGGCAACACCTTTAGAACAAGGACAGACTCCCAGAGACTGACTGGGGGCTGCTAGAGCCCGTGAATGTCTGAGAGCGGGAAGTTCTGAAGTGGCCTTCTCCCCAGCCGAGGGGCTGGTGCCTTTGAGAGGGGACACCTGCCTGCGGGGGGCAGTGCAGGCCTGGCAGCAGCTGATCAGACAGAGCAGCCCCCTTGCTGACCCTGCCTCTTCCACAGCCGGGGGCCTGGGGATGCTCACGCTGGGGCTGCAGACTTCCTGGTGTGCACTTTTGCTAATCTTCACGACAAGGGCTGCCAGATAAAATGCAAAATTTCCAGTGAAATTTGAATTTCAGGTAAACAACGAATACCTTTTTAGAGGAAATATATCCCAAATATGGCAAGTCCCAATTATTACTAAAAAGTTTTTTTTTGTTTTTCATTTGAAATGCAAACTTAACTGGGTGTCCTGTATTTTTATTTGCTAAATCTGGCAACCTTACTATTTACAATAGGCAAGACATGGAAGCAACCTTAATGTCCATCAACAGAAAATGGATAAAGAAGATGTGATAGGAAAGTAAGGTGGAAGCAGGCAAGATGGCGGAAGAGTAAGACGCGGAGATCACCTTCCTCCTCACAGATACATTAGAAATACAGCTACATGTGGAATTTCTCCTATAGAACACCCACCGACAAGAGACCTTTTCTTCCCTCTTTGCTTCCTGGTGCGCGAGGAGAGGGGTTTAAGCGCGCCGCTTAAAGGAGCTCCAGAAACGGGCGCGGAGCTACCGAAGAGACAAGAGACTTTTTTTTGCCTCTTTGTCTCCTGGTGCCAGAGGAGAGGGGATTAAGCGCACCGCGTAAAGGAGCTCCAGAAACGGGCGCGGAGCTGCCGAAGAGGCAGGAGACTTTTTTTCTTGCCTCTTTACTTCCTGGGGCGCGAGGAGAGGGGATTAAGGGCACCGCATAAAGGAGCTCCAGAAACGGGTGCAAGCGGCGCGGACAGCAGAGACGGGCGTGGGACGCTAGGGTTGCTGCTGCCGCCACCAAGAGGCCTGTGTGCGAGCACAGGTCACTCTCCACACCGCCCCTCCCGGGAGCTCGTGCAGCCCGCCACTGCCAGGGTCCCGGGATCCAGGGACAGCTTCCCCGGGAGAACGCGCGGCACGGCGCGCCTCGGGCTGGTGCAGCGTCACGC
>NC_041224.1:106868468-106882604 GCF_002837175.3 Physeter macrocephalus | reverse complement strand
AACCATAATTCAAAAAGACACATGCACCCCAATGTTCATTGCAGCTCTATTTACAATAGCCAGGACATGGAAGCAACCTAACTGTCCATCAACAGATGAATGGATAAAGAAGATGTGGCACATATATACAATGGAATATTACTCAGCCATAAAAAGAAATGAAACTGAGTTATTTGTAATGAGGTGGATAGATCTGGAGTCTGTCATACACAGTGAAGTAAGTCAGAAGGAGGAAAACAAATACCGTATGCTAACACATATATATGTAATCTAAGAAAAAAAATGTCATGAAGAGATTAGTGGTAGGATGGGAATAAAACACAGACCTACTAGAGCATGGGCTTGAGGACGTGGGGAGGGGGAAGGGTAAGCTGTGACGAAGTGAGAGAGTGGCAGGGACATATATGCACTACCAAATGTAAATTAGATAGCTAGTGGGAAGCTGCCGCATAGCACAGGGAGATCACCTCTGTGCTTTGTGACCATGAGAGGGGTGGGATAGGGAGGGTGGGAGACGCAAGAGGGAAGAGATATGGGAATATATGTATATGTATAACTGATTCACTTTGTTGTAAAGGAGAAACTAACACACTATTGTAAAACAGTTATACTCCAATAAAGATGTTAAAAAAAACAAACAAAAAAAGTGAAAGTAATAATGTCATGAGAGATAAAGATAAAATGCTGTGAAAATTGAAAAAAAAAGATATGATATATAAATAAATAAATAAATAAATAAATAAATAAATAAATAAATGGAATACTACTCAATCATAAAAAAGAATGAAATAATGCCATTTGCAGCAACATGGATAGACTTAGAGATTATCATACTAAGTGAAGTAAGTCAGAAAAAGACAAATATCATGTGATATCACTTAAATGTGGAATCTAAAAAATGACAAAAGTAAACTTATTTATGAAACAGAAACAGATTCACAGACATAAAAAACAAATTTATGGTTACCAAAGGGGAAAGGGGTTGGGGGAGGGATAAATTAAGAGTTGGGATTAGCAGATACAAACCACTATATATAAAATAGATAAACAACAAGGTCCTACTGTATAGCCCAGGGAACTATATTCAGTACACTGTAATAATGCATAATGGAAAAGAATATGAAAAAGAATATATATATATATATAAAACTGAATCACTATGTTGCACACCAGAAACTAACACAACACTGTAAATCAACTATACTTCGATAAAAAAAATTTAAAAAAAATTCGGCAAACTTATCCATGCCATTGGTGAGTTTTTAAGTGGACAAAGTTATATTCCTTTGTTCAGAAATATTTGTTGATTGTCAATTATGTGGCAGACACAGTCCTAGGGGCTGGTACAGATCAGTGAAAAGATAAACAAGGCCCTGCCTTCATGGAACTTACATGATGGTGTATGTGTATGTGTATATGGGGTGAGAAGGGAAAGACATAATAAACGTGTAGAAACCTGATGATGACAAACAGTGATGTGAGGGAAAATAGGAGGGTGACTCTGGGTAGCCAGGTGAGTGACTCATTTACTTGCCAGGGAAAGCTTCTTTGAGCTGAGATTTGTGAAAACCTGGAAGCAGAGTTTCAGGGACCTAGAAGAGGGAGGCAGGTAGAGGAGCAGAAGGGAGGCCACAGCTGCTGAAGGGGAGTGACAGAGGCAGGAGAGGGCGTGCAGGGAGATTGGACAGAGGGCAGAGATCCCGCCATGTGTAGTGGGCCACAGGCCCAGGGAGGGAGGGCCTGCTGGCATCATCGGATTTACATTTTATAAAGACCTGCAGAGGAGAAGGTCCAGGGGCAAGAGTGGAAGCAAGGGGTCCTGACAAGAGATGGTGGTGTTGGTGGGAGGTGGTGGGAGTGGCGGTGGAGAGAAGTGGATGCACTGGAGATACACTTCATGGTGCAACTGACAGGCCTTCCTGAGGAACTGGAGGTGGGGGACCAGGGAAACAAAGGAACTCCGGAAGTACTCCTAGAAACACTCCTAGGTTTGGGGGAGCAAGGTGGTCTTCTATTTTTTAGGGCAGTGCTTCCCAGCAGTTGTCATGTCTTGGCTTACCCAGAAGACAATATTTGTATTGGAATGTGGCCTGGAGGAGCTGGCCTCTGGGGCTCCAGCCACCCCAGGTCCCAGTGTCCACTGTGAGCACTGTCTCAGCTAGCCTGTAACCCACTCATGGCAGGTCACCCACTGGGAAGGTCTGCTTCCGGGGTGGGGGAGAAGTTTCCGGCTGGAGCCAAGTGTGTGCTGCAGAGGGAGAGATGGAAATCAAGCTGTGGGAAGTGCAGTGAGCCCTCTCAGGACCACGGCACTCCCTCAAGCATGAGAAATAGAAGAGTTCAATATTTTGTAATAACTCTCAGTGGAGTGCAACATTTAAAAATTGTATAAAAATAGGGCTTCCCTGGTGGCGCGGTGGTTGTGCGTCCGCCTGCCGATGCAGGGGAACCGGGTTCGCGCCCTGGTCTGGGAGGATCCCACATGCCGCGGAGCGGCTGGGCCCGTGGGCCATGGCCGCTGAGCCTGCGCGTCCGGAGCCTGTGCTCCGCAACGGGAGAGGCCCCAGCAGAGGGAGGCCCACATACCACAAAAAAAAAACCAAAAACATGTGGAAGATGTTTTTTGTGTGCCTAATTAATAAATGTACTCATTCTCCTCAGAGGTTTAAACATTTGGTTGATATCTCTGCTTGGTTAACATTATCCACCTCAGTGCTACTCATCAAGTGGTCCATGAACAGGCAGCATCAGCAACACCTGGGAGCTTAAGGACGCTAACCCTACACCTACTGAATTTGAATCTCTGGGGCTTAGAGCTAAGTATCTGTGTCTTAGTCTCTCCAGGTGATTCTGTGGCATGCTAAAGTTTGAGAAGCATTAATCTAGCTCAACTTGATAGCAGCAGGAATTTTTAACAACCACAAAACAAAGAGATCAAAGTATATATATGAAATTTCCCCCTTATATTTGTACCCATCTTTGAATTAGTCCATAAGCTGTCCCATCAAGAAGAAAGAGGATAATAAATCCACCCTATGCTTGAATACACCTCTGGGACACAGGGCAAAAGGCCCCAGACTGAATGTAGATTCCAGTGTTATTTCTCATTTCCACATGACGGTTTGGGGCCTATATATATATATATATATATAATCTCAGGGGGAAAGAAAGCATAGAGGTAAAGATTAATAAAATTGGGCTTCCCTGGTGGCATAGTGCTTGAGAATCTGCCTGCTAGTGCAGGGGACATGGGTTCAAGCCCTGGTCTGGGAAGATCCTACATGCCGCGGAGCAACTAGGCCCGTCAGCCACAACTACTGAGCCTGCGCGTCTGGAGCCTGTGCTCCGCAACTAGAGAGGCCGCGATAGTGAGAGGCCCGCGCACCGCAATGAAGAGTGGCCCCCGCTCACTGCAACTAGAGAAAGCCCTCGCACAGCAACGAAGACCCAACACAGCCAAAAATAAATAAATAAAATTAAAAAAAAAAAAAGAAGCACTGAGACGGTCTCAGAGATTTAAGGAGTCCAGTTTTATTCTATATCCTCCTCCCCGATATGAAAAGAAGATGATTCTTCTTGTGGGCTTCAGCCTTTTATTTTTCTGTAAGTACACTCATTGTTCTGTCCTGCTCGTTCTATCGCCCGTTTCCCTCTTTCTTACTTTCCAAGGCTTGAGCTCTTTCTCATTCACACTGGATTTTCCAGTTATATTCTGCCTTTAATTTTCATCTCTGTGTCTTTCCCCTGCCTCTGCCCATTGGGTTCCCTCCAGATGGGCCTGTGCTGGACCCAGTGCAAGCGGAGTGTAAGACTTCACTGTTTTCTTATTTTTTTCTCTTCACAGACAAGGACGTGCTGTGTAACCAAGTGACCCAGATTTCCCAGGAGCAGATAGTGGCGAGTGGCAGTGAGGTGACACTGCAGTGCATTTTCCAAACCACATACTCAGATCCAGACTTATACTGGTACCAAATAAGACCAGATGGTTCCTTCCAGTTTGTCCTGCACAGGAATAACAATAACTCCCATGATGCGGATTTTGCTCGGGGTAGATTTTCCGTGCAGCACAGCCTGACCCACAAAACCTTCCACTTGGTGATCTCCTCAGTGAGGCCTGAAGACAGTGCCACTTACTACTGTGCCTTGCGCTCCCACGGTGATGCAGGTGTCCAGGAAGTCTGCACACAAACCACTGGGCACAACCTGGCAGAGCTGCCTCTCCGGACAGTTCATGTCCTTGGACACATCATCCTTCTCCCCTGTCATTCTGTGGTCCAGTCTGGCCTTTAGAGGTGCCCTAACCTGTCTGCCAAATAAGAAAAGGCCTGGTCACATCCAGGGGAGCACCCTGGCTTCCGATGGAGCAGACATCTCCCGACTTCTGACACAGAGGGCCCTGGCTGCCCGAGTGCCCATGGTGGGGAAGGGAAACTGCACGTCTGAGAGACTCCGGTGCCCAGGTCGTGCCTGATACAGAGCAGGGCTTGACAAGGATGTGCTGCATGCGCCGGGAGAGTACCAGGACAGGGCTGGTGAAGGGCCAACTTCAGGAGAGCCTTTCAGAATTGTCTTTATTTTAGTCTCCATCATTCATCCATTGCTGTGAATTGGCCTGTTTCCTTTTAAGACTCAAATTGGACACAAATTTACTTACTTTAAAAAACTTCCCTGGTTTACCTTTCATTTGCATCTTTTTGTGCAACCACCTTATTTCTCCTGGATTCTCTTTGGCACTTCCATTTTTTTTTTTCTTTTTTTTTTTTTTTGCGGTACGCGGGCCTCTCACTGTTGTGGCCTCTCCCACTGCGGGGCACAGGCTCCAGACGCGCAGGCCCAGTGGCCATGGCTCACGGGCCCAGCTGCTCCGCAGCATGTGGGATCTTCCCGGACCGGGGCACGAACCTGCGTCCCCTGCATTGGCAGGCGGACTCTCAACCACTGCGCCACCAGGGAAGCCCCTGGCACCTCCATTTTACTTACTGTGTTTGGAGAACATTTTTCTTTCACTGAAGAGCACTAAGATATTCCCAGAAAGCTGTCTGTGAAAACCAGAATCCCAGCTTCAAAGTACCTGAGTTTGGAGTTCAGTGGTATCCCCAGGGGAGAGAATTACCTCCAGGGGAAACCAACAATGTGATGTCAAAAATAGATATACCCTCGGCCCTGGGAATCCATCCCTCCTTCCTCTACTTCTACGGGTGTCTCTTCCTTAAAACAACTATTAGAGTTGTTAGATGTGATCTTAGAAATAGTAGAAGCCTTAGACGTTATTTTATAGGAAAAGCCCTGAAGCCCAGAGAAGTGAGAGACATTTGGAAGGTGGCTGATCTGGTTAATGACAGAGCCAGGGGTGTGGGGCTGCACTTCTGGGGGCTCCCTTGCAGCTGCACCCTAGGAGGCTGTAGCAGTAGGTGGCTTGGGCAGCAGTATATCTGGGCTTCAACACAGGCAGATGGAGAGCAGTCGCTATAGAGAGGGATGAAAAAGACATGCGTGAGGGAGCCAAAGGATCAGGCCAAATGACTCAGCCTCCGGGGCTTTTGTTCTGCCACCTACTGAGTGTGTGTACTAATTTCCTGGAGACTCCTTCAGGGTCACATGAGATTCTACACGTGAAAGCTCTGGAAAACTATAATCCACGATAGCATGGTCTCCACACCAGAAGGCAGCCGCAATCCCCTCTGGGTCCTGCCTTCAATCTTTTCAGGAGCATCCTTTTGGTGGAAGAAATTCATGGTCCTATAAAATACTAGGATGCCATTCGCTGATGATCAAAGTAGGCCAGAGGGTGGCTCATTCATATGCTATGTACAGGACTATCCTGAAGTTCAGCCTAGCTGAACTTCAAAACAAGCCCTCTTCCCTGTCTCAGGGATGTGCTGTGCTCTTGTAGAAGGAACTTGGGGCTGGCACTCCTGATAACTTTGTTCTGCTCCCAGAAATATCGCTGCCTCTCTGAATGACTTTGAACAAGGTACATACCTTTTCTGGGGGACATATTTTTTTCCATCTGAAAAATGAGGATGTGTTGTTTTGTTCTTAGCAACTTCAGAGAAACATTCTAAGAATGGCCCAAGGTAACAGATGGGAATGTTTTGGAAACAGGCATTCTTGATGCACATGAGGTGAAGATGTGTGGAATATTTTAATAGTTTTCCCCTGGATGGACCTGGCTTATCCATCTAGATTGTCCTGAACTCATTGACTCAGAATGCCACTGCCTCCTTTCTTTGGTTTGGGTTGTGAAGACGTGACATGGGAGTCTGCAGATGGCAAAGGCGGGGGAGTTGTGGATCAACGTTGCTCTTTCACTTGTAACCTCATGAGCCCCTGCCTGACAGGCCACATAGGTGCTGAGGAACCCACAGTGCTCGGTTGCTAGACTTTTGCTACCTGGGTTCGTGCACCCAGGAAAATGCTGGCCTTGCTGAGGTGGGAGGAGCAGAGCTCAGAGGCCACACCAGGGACGCTGCTGTTGTTGGAGTAGCAGGAAACCCAGGGGTGGGTCCTCGAGGCAGGAGCCTGCAGGCTGTGGGCCCAGGAAGCTGCGGTGTGACCTATAAACTCAGTTTGGTTTTTGTCTGACTACCAGTGAATTCACAGCTCCCCTTACCCCCTGAGATGGTCCGCAATGAAGAAAGCCAGAAGCAAGGCACACATAATGCACTTTAATAACTGCAACAGAGACAAAGAAGAATGGCAGAAAACCATCAATACCAAAGGTCCAATGCCTTCAGACTTCCCAGGCACAGATGGGCAGGCAGGGGGTCATGAAGACACTGTTCTTACAGGGGAAATCTCAGGGTCTCATTCCTGTCCCTCCCTCCCAGAACACTCGCGCAATGAGTTGCTTGAAAGCAAGACCCATGTCTTACTTATTTTTGCACCCTCAGTACAGTGCCTAGAACTTGGAGTAATTCACGTTCGTTAAATCAATCAATAGAGAGAAACACATTTCCTCTGCATTTTACTCTGATCTCTGCTAATAACTCTGAGAGTATTTAGATGAGATTTGAGAAACCCCAATGCCTGGGCAGAGAGTGTTAGGGAGTCAAATGTAGTTTTGTTTGTCAAATACTAGGAAAAGCAGAAAGTGCCTTTGTGGATGAGAATGCTAGTTTGGGGCAAACCTAGTGCTGGGTTGAGCAGAGCCTTTTTTTTTTTTTTTTTTTGCGGTACGCGGGCCTCTCACTGTTGTGGCCTCTCCCGTTGCGGAGCACAGGCGCCGGACGCACAGGCTCAGCGGCTATGGCTCACGGGCCCAGCCGCTCCACGGCATGTGGGATCTTCCCGGACCGGGGCACGAACCCGTGTCCCCTGCATCGGCAGGCGGACTCTCAACCACTGCGCCACCAGGGAAGCCCCAAGAGCAGAGCCTTTTATGTTTAGGTAGAAGCCCAGGATCTATTTTCCTCTTGGAGAATGGAGCTAGGAACCCGATGGCTCCCGCTTTCTACTTCTGGAGGCAAAGAAAGTCAAAGGAACAAAACACCATTTTAAAAGTGTGTCAGTTGTAGGAAAAAAAAATGTGTCCTATATACCTTCATATCTCTGTATCCTTTTATAAAGCAGCAAGTAAAACAGTTGGGACCATAAGCCCCCACTCCCCAGGACTTCTGTCTTTCATCAGGCTGAAGGATAAGCTGGGTTTGTTGACTTTAAAGGAAAACTGATTTGGGTAACAGCCATTTAAGCAAGGCTGGGACAGGTCAACTTAAACCACCAGGAAGTTGAAAGCCTAGGAGATAGCACCTCTGTAGGCTTTTGGTTTCTTTCAGGGCGTGTAGCCTTCTCATGCCAGTCAGCCTGCAAGTGAAGGAAAATTGTCAGAGTTGTAGAATCATAGACTGTCAGTGCTGGAAGGAATTATAGCAGTCATGCAGTCTGGGGATGGCCAGTACTTGTGGTTGTACCATTGCAGACATCACTAATCTATCCTGGCACATTTCCCTTTACACATGGTGATGGTTGAGCTAGTCACTCTCAGTTTATCAATGTTGGCACAAGTCATAAAACCCATCTGCTCTCCTTTAGTTATTCTTCACTCCTTTGTTTTACAGATGTGATAACCCAGGCCCAGAGAGGTGAAGCAACCTGGCTCAGGTAACATAGTGAGTTAGTGACATAGGCAAACCTAAGCCCCGGGTCAAATTTCATGTCTAAGATAACCAGAAGAGGGAATGCAAGTAACAGGCAAATAATTCACATCTCATCCTCAACTTTGCATGCATCCTGAGTGGCTAGTAGTGAGCTGTTCATTAAGGATGGGAGCATAGGTTCATCCCAAAGATAGGCTGGTCTACACATCAAGTCCTATGATTAAGAATCGAGAGCTGACATCCCCTTTGTCTGGGCAAAGGTAAGTTCTGCTCCCACTGAATATTCTTCAAGTGAAGCTTTACTGATGGCCTTGCAAAAAGCCCATGGTCCCTTGGCCATATAAACAAAATTAGCAGTAAAGAAAAAGATTTCTCCTGTTTAGGTCCAATTTATTTAGCTCCTAAGTTGGAGGTGGGGATTATTGGCTGGTATTATATTTTTAGATTTTATTTTATTTTTATTATTATTATTTTTTATAGATGTGCTATTACTTTTATTTTATTTTTTTAACATCTTTATTGGAGTATAATTGCTTTACAATGGTGTGTTACTGGTATTATATTATATTACATGAATTTTGAGTCTGGCTTGAGATAAAAGGCTAACAGGAGATGGGGTTTTATGCTGAGTATCTGAAAAGGTCCACCTTAGTAAATCATAATATGTCTCTATGTGTATTTCCTTTCTCAATGCTTCTTACCATTCCTAAACTCCTTTCCTCCATGTGCAACATAGTTTGGGTGGAGGTAGGAATAAGAAGCAGCTAGTTCTTACCTTAAAAGAAAAATAACTTGGCAGTCAAGAGAAAATTGATGGCAACACTCTTGGCAAACAGCATTCGGAGCCCCAGCACTGCAAGGGACATCATGTTCACCTTCCTGGCTTGAACTGCAGCTGAATGAGAATGAAGATGGTGGCTTCAGCAAGAGACTAAATTACCTTCCAGAAATTGGACCCACAGCACTGAAACCAGCCTGCCCTGAATCACCATCATTCTTCCTGGCCTGAAGCCCAGCTTGGTGCCAGACAGCCTTCAGAGACCTAAGGCTGCTATTCACATCCAGCAAGGCAAGCTTTGGAAAAACCCATGCTTGCAGCCAGGCAAACTCTGCTTAGAGAGTCACAGGGAGTCAGCTGGGCTCAGGTATGGATTTTGTTTTCTTTTGAAGTAGAATGATTTTGGGCCCCATCTGACAATGACAGAGTTTGCTTTAACCTCAATTCTGAAGTTGGCCCTTTGGTTTCAACTAACCTTGGGGCTCATAGCAGGTCTCTGGAGTATGAGTTTGCTTGATGTTTTCAGGTTCCTTTGGTTTTGGATTTTCTGGAACAAACAGCAGTGGTCAGGGTTACGATGATAACCGAGAGGCTCAAAGTATTTCAGGTTTTAAAACTGGATTTCAGGTTTTACTTACTTAGACTTTAAGTAAGTAAACTAAGGACCAGAGAAGTGACTTGGTTAAGGTCCTATAGCTATTTGCACAGTCAACATACTTCCTGTCCTGAGACTTTTTTCCATTATACCATGAGGTCCACATCCTGGTATGCCTCTAGTTTGTAAGAACGACTAGAATAATTAACACCATGATAAGCTGGGCAGACCTTTGTTATGGCATTCACACAAGATTAGACCTCACATGAATTTTCAACCCTAGAGTCTTTAGTATGAAGGAGAAAGGGGTTGGTGAAGAGGAGAGATGGGGATGAAATAAGATGGGTTTTATCTTAGATTCCAGTGCAGAGATGCAGAGAGTTTAATTCCTAGTCAATGATGGGAATTAGCCTATGTCTTGAGTCTGAGCCTAAGTCTTGTTTCCAGCATGACTCCATATTGAGAGTGATCTGTCAAGAGTTTACATCTCTAACTTCTCTTTCGCTTGACTTTTCTTCCCCACAATCGCAGCCCCTTGAGGCCAGATAGGACCTACCTGAAGTACTTTTCTTCAGTTCGAAGTCAGTAGAGCTCCAGGTTTGTTTGTTATGTTGAACTGAACATGTCACTGAATCTGGATCTCCATACTGACCAAGCTTGACAGCACTGTACCTCCCACTGGGAGAGATGACGATAGCACGGTCATATTCTCTTATTATCTTGGATGATTCCAGACTTATAGTTACATCTTTGGGGTAGAACTCCTTCACCAGACAAGCAACATTTGTCCCGTTTTTCATGACAAAAACGGATGGGTTGGCAACAGCCTGAATTTCTGCAAATATAATCAATTTATTTTGTGAGATGATTATTCATGTGTGGGAGTTAAACCATGATGTCTTCCTCAATTCCTCTGGGGCCAAACACTACAATCCAGACTTTCCTTCATCCTGTTAGTGACCTGAGCTTGTTAACACCTCTATGAAAGGATGGCCAAGAGAAGTAGACATGAAAGGCAGCAGTTTGACTTCTAGTTAGGAGCTGCTAAGAGATACAGCTGGGAGCAGAGATAGAAAATGACAAATACAAAGAAGTGTCTGGGTCTTTTGAGTTTCAAATATTTATGTTTTATTAAACAATCCTCTGGACAATCCAGTTAGGCTGAAAATCAGTTGGTTTATTTTAAATGCATGAGCCCGTGGAATGAGATCAGGGCAAGGTCTGAGAAGGACTATATAACTGGTTCCAACACTCTGCGGATGGAGGTGTTTGTGTCACTTCAGGGTGTCATCCCCATTTTTTGGACTGGAAGGGATCTGCTAAAGTTAAGTGGTCCATCTCTCTGCCTTCAGGTGAATTATTATTCTTTTGTAAGGGACCACCCTACAGTTTCTTTTGAGCCTTTAATCCGGGAATTAACAGCTATCATTCTCAGAAGTCCTTAGGAACATAAAACCAGTTTAAGCCCATTTCTTCTTGTTTTGTTCTAAGTGGAGCTGTGGAACACTGGTTACAATAATTGGGTCTCCTCCTGGCCTTCTCTCCTTTCATGCCTCATCTTGGACAATCATGTATCTGCTACTCTGTATATGCATCTTTTTCTTTCCTTAAAACCAGAGGGGGGTTGGGGATTTTTCAAAGGGCTCTCCTGGAATGTGGAAGGAGAAAACCTCATTGTTTTGTTTCACGGCATAGCTGAAGCCACTGATAACAGACACTGATAACCCCAGCAGTAACGGCTTAGAAACCACATGTTTTGCTCAGTCACCTCCCTCCAGAACTGTGGCATTTCTCTCTTATGATACTGACTTTGGTGAGATGGATTCCAGTTGATTTTCAAGGGAGCTTGAAAATGAGTTTTAGAGAAAGGAAACTAGTCCATTAAAAAGCAAAACCAAAATAACCCTATCTCCTTCATTACTTAAGAGTGTGACCCAATCATAGCCTGATTTAGTTGGATAATTAAGCCTGGCTTGGGATTTAAAACCTAATTTCAAAGGCAGTTGCTAATGATCACTTTGGGCTGGAGAGACCTGGCTTGAATAATTTGAATAATGTGATATAACCAATCAGACAGATGTCTGAAGAAGGTCATACACTCAGGATATTGAGCTCTGAATCTGTTACTCAGCATTTCAGATAGAGCATAATGCATCAGTTCGGTAAAACATTTTTCTCAGGTCCTCTTTCTCAATTAATGTCCGTTCAAAACAATTGTTTGAAAGTAAAGTGTTTAACCCATTCTTTGGTATCATGGTAACCAAAGAAAAGGCTATCTGACTGAATTGAACCTTTTTAAAAAAACGGATGCATACAATATAGTTGCCATATGTAACCTAGTCTATTTTATATTAGACCTAAACCAAAATTTGAAGTTGTATACAATTTGCACTACATTGTAGTCTAAAATTTAAAGATGTAATCACTTATCTTTTGAGAATTTCCAGGCTTTCTCCTTGGTCCACAAACGTAATTACATTTCGGCGTGTATTGCAAAGTGCTATTTGTTTGGGCAATTGTTATTTTATTTTCAGACTTTCTCTTTTTATGAGTACCCATCTAATGCTAAGGTTATGTGCTGGTAAACAATACAAAAAGAAGTGTATACCTTTCCTGAACAGTTTTTCTTAATTTATAAACTTAGAAGTCATCTATGTTCTAGATTCTCACAGTGTCTTACTGGTTCCCTAAGCATCTCAACATGGATAACAAATGTCATTCACAGTTTCAAAGATCTCTGCCAATATGGGATTTAACTTGAACACAAATCAGGTAAGTTTGCTCTACCTGATTGCTCTGACCAGGTTGACCATTTCTCTCCTAAATCTTCCAGCTGCAGGACATTTTACAGGTGGCAACAAGGCATTCACACTAGTCAGCTTAGCTAAAGGGATGCCTAAGGATGAAGCAACCACCTTGGAGAATTTGGGCCTCTGCCCCTCCTGCACCTGATGCTCCAACTATTAGTATAATTCTTCTAGATTTCTTTGTGCTTTCTGGGCTGCTCTGAAGATTTCAGAAATAATTTTTTTTTAAGTAAAAATAATTACAGAGCTACTTCAGCTACTCAGCCTAATGTCTTTACTGTGGCCCACTCCATCTGTACTACTCCATCTCCTAGTTATACTTTTTCACGTAATGCAAACTGGATGGCAACCCTAGTCCCAGGAGTCAATTCCTCCCTAGATATGTACGGAAAACAATCAACTCACGGGGCTCCAAGAAGAATTTGGTGCCAGCTCCAAAAATCATCTGTCGGGTGTCCCAGGAGCACATTGCGACGCTGCCTCACAGGTATCCAGCCTGGGGCTGGCTCTGGGGCCTGGCCTAGAACATCTGTATCCTGCCTCCCCAGCCTGGGTCCCAGCCTAGAGACCCACCACTCAGAGAGCTACAAAGCTGCCCTTGATTAGATCAGGGGTCGAACTCATAGAGTCTCAGTTCCCTTTGAAGCTAATAATAGTTTAACTGCTGGGTAAGGAGGTAAGCATGAAATCCCCAGCCAAGAAGCACTGGGACAAGGGACAGGGCTGAGACAGAGCAAGAGAAGAGGGTGACAGGTGACCAGTAGCTGTCTTCAGGATGGAAAATTTAACATCCCGTTTATTGGGAGGGCTCTCCAAGAAGAACACATTAGCTTGGGAGTAGGGATGGGGCACTGAATATTGACATTTCTTGTAATGAATGTTAGGCCGAGGAGGGTTTAGACACTGACCTTGTTCTCATATTCTGGTTCCCTTCTCTTGGGTCACAATCCACCTTTTTGATTAGAAACCTAATTTCTTCCCCATCACTCAGACTGAGTCTCACAATAACAACAAACCTACTTTCCAATTCCCTGAGTCCATGGAAAGGCTTTCTAAGGACCTGAGGGCTGAATAAGAAATTGGTAGCTGACAGGGGAGCCTAGTGGTGCTATGTGTCATGGATACAGGTCAGAGAAGCCAGAGCTTGCTTTGGATTGCTTATTTTTGTTTTATAATTTCTCTTGAGTCTGGATCCAGATACAAGCCTCAGGAGGACAGAGTAATCATGTGAAATAGAACTTAAGGATGATTACTCTGTCTTATCACCAAAAAATCAAGAGTCTAGGGCTAGAGCTAGGCAAAGGGAAGGATGGTTGTATAGGGCCATTATAGGTTGTCAGAATTTTAAGGATTGGGGGTTTGATTTGAAATTCGCAGTCCCCCTACCTGAGCTTCATATCATCATATTACACTCGATCACTGCAGGAAGAGAAAACCAGAGAAGCAATTGGGGTATCTCTGGAGAGCTCAGGTCAGCATCTCGACAGAGGGGCTAAGCATCAGTTTCATCTCTGAGGACTCCCAAAGGCACAGCCTCAGAGATTTGATTCTAACACTGCAGATAACTCTGAATCTCAAGTGGAAATGATTTAAAGGGAAAATGAAACACAACACTTTTTGCTCAGATGCAATTTGCCCAACATCAATCAGACTGCAATCAGTTACAACGTGATTCTGTTTCTTTCCTTCTTTTCATTGCTCTAGTCTCTCTCCCTTCAAAGATAAGAAAACTCACCAAATTCCACTATTTCCCTGGAAGCAAGAGGCAATCAAGTATGCCTGTAAGTTGGTTTTTTTTTTTTTTTTTTTTTTTTGTGGTATGCGGGCCTCCCTCCGTTGCGGCCTCTCCCGTTGCGG
>NC_041224.1:106863044-106868289 GCF_002837175.3 Physeter macrocephalus | reverse complement strand
CCGGACGCGCAGGCTCAGCGGCCATGGCTCACGGGCCCAGCCGCTCCGCGGCATGTGGGATCCTCCCAGACCGGGGCGCGAACCCGGTTCCCCTGCATCGGCAGGCGGACGCGCAACCACTGCGCCACCAGGGAAGCCCTGCCTGTAAGTTTATATTACACTCTGAGAGGCAGAGACGCCGTTGATACTACCAGTCCCTTTCAGGACTGTCAGATCGCCTCCCCACATTCATGTATATTTCCCCACTTTTTATTTCCTCTGAAATAAACAAAATCAGTACCTAACCAATGCCCCATTGCTTTTGGCATTTTGCAAAACATCTGAAAGACTGTTGTTCCCTGGACTGGTCCCAGTGACTCACTGTTGGCAGCTACCCAGACTACCTGAATATGACCCCTGGATTTCCAAATACTGGAACAGACTGCCAGTGGACGATATTTCTAGGAGAGCACCACTACTTCGCTCTTGTCTTGAAGTTGGGGGCCGTGTTTCTACTTTGGATGTAGGCTCCTGAACCTTTACAGAATCCTCAGATTCAGGGCTAACAAGGGAGGTGAGCACATTACGGTTCTCGGCAGACCCAGACGAGGATGGGACCTTGGAGAACATTTAGTGTGAGCCAGGCACGATGATTTAATGCAAGTTCTCAGCAAAAAAGAGACAAGGGCAGGTTGGCTTTTATCATCTGAGGCAGAGAAGGCTATTTTGATCTAACTCCTTCTTTAATAGCATTTTTCTTCTTTCTAACCCTCCCTCTTCCTACGCTGTGACCATGACTCTTTTTCCTCATAAACAGTGGAAAGATTCTCCTCTAGAACTTGCTTTTTCCCTGGTCCCAGTCCCTGACCAGAGGGCCAGAAGCCTGACCAAGGGCTTTATTTAAGCAGTTGTAGAAGACATATCAATACTAATCCTCAGAACAGAGTTTCCAAGCATATGCAGAATATTTTCTTAAGAGAAACCTAGTGAATTTGTCCTCCAATTTAACCCTGGCTCTTTGTAACAACAACAATGGATTTCCCATCTAGAACCTCCTAACTTCTCAAGAAGTTGCGTTTATTCAGGACTATGCCACAACTCCAAGGGAATATACACACTGAATAAAATGCATAACTTACTCGGTTCCACGATGAGTTGAGTCCCGTTTCCAAAGGTGAGCTGTGCTGTCAGCACACCATTTCAGACGTCATGACCAAAAACCTTACTACTTATTTGCCCCCTGCCTAGTGCATCTGTTTGGAAGGGGGTGGGGGTTAGCTAGAGACATAGAACTTTGCAAGGGTTTCTGAGATCTAAGCATTTCATTTTGGCAGCTTCTTTGATGTGTCATCTTCTGAGTGTTGACATTGAGGGACGTCCCTACATTTACTTTTATTATCTCCTCAAACCTGTCATCTCTTTTACCCCCAGATCTTGCTTCAGGATCACATTTTCACAGGGAAAAAGGAATTAACTGTCAAATGGCTATTGTCAGCAGAAACATAACTGTAAGGTTCAAGTCAATCAGAAAGGACTATGCCTCAGTTAGAGGTGGAAGGACACAATGGCTGGACCAAGAGCCATTGATGAAAAAGACTTGGAGTCTATTAAAAGGATGCTAATACTCATAGATGACTACCATTTCTATAAGTACTTTACTACTTACAAATGCTTACAAATACAAAAGTGCTTACACTACCTCAAAAAACACTACTGTAACAAACTCCATGAGATGATATCATTAGATCTGTCTTACAGATGAAATCACTGGAGCTAAGCGTGGTTAAGATAGTGGCTGAGCTGGGCCTGACTCTCAGGTCTCCAGACCCCAGATTCCATTCACTGAACCAGAGTAATAGATGACAGGACTGAAAGGAGCCTCAGCTGTCACTTGTCAAAACCCCTGAAGTCACACAAAGTCTAAGTAATGGACACATAGGGAGAGTTTTGATTCCTTTTTCAGCGTCTTTTTTCATTAAATCCCAGAATTCCCACTGGGTCATAAGACATTCACATCATTGGACTTCCTCGCTTTTTCTACTATATTGTCCCTTAGAATTGGTCTGGATGATAATCAGGATCTTAGTGTGCTAAAGCTGGAAGACACCTGGGAAATCATTTGAACCAGCTAGAGGGAAACTCGAGTTCACTGAAGTCACAGGGCTCGTCAAAGACGATTGGAACTCAGTCTTTGAACTCTTGGTCGAACATGCTCACCACTGCACCTCATATTTACTAGATGTACTGTAGTACAGTTCTGGTCATTGCCCAGATCTGTAAATGGTGAATGCATGGGTGTTAAGTAAGCTGGTTCACTAAGGCTAGTCAGGTAGTGGGAAGACCACAAAAACTCTCCTGGATGGAGAGTGGACCAAGAAGACTACTGCAGCATGTACCCACCCTGGATTGTATCAGAAACTCAGTCCCTGCCCCTCAAACCATCCCTTGCTAAGTTACCTGCTGGAGGGATTTTCAACAACCTAAGAAGTGTTTCCCAAGCTGATGAGTTGGGAAAATATTTAACAAAGATAATTGCCAAACATAGTGGTCAAAAGAAGAAAAACAAGCCACTTACTTGGTTCAACTTTCAGATAGGTTCCTTTGCCAAATATCAGTGGATTATACACAGCTGATTAACCCAGTCTAAAAACTGCCTTTCTTTTTTCTTACCGCAACCCTGGCCCCAGTTGCCAAGTCACGTGATAGTCATTGGACGGGATTTTCTGTCTCATCTGCTTAACCTCTTTTCTCCTCAGTCTTGGGGGCTACCCTTCAGAACAAAGCAGGAGGCGGTTTCTGGATCAAATAGAAATCTAGGCTTTTGCCACGTGTCACAACCTGAATTTGTGCTCTGAATGACAGAGGTTGGAAAAGAGTTCTTAAATCAGGAGCAAAGAAAGGTAGACTGTTGATCATAGAGCGGGTGATTGTCAACCCTTGGCTACACTTAGGTGGGGCAAGATCGAATGAGTGACATGCGCCACTCAGAACCTTTTAGGAGAACTCCATTTCATATCCAGTCAGAGCTTTGCGTCATTGACAGGCACTGTGCAGCAGCCAGACTTAGTATAAAATAGAACTAGAGTTTTTGGAACATTTTAATGTTCATGAACTTCAAATTTGAGCAAGCTTTAATGGCATACTTACACTTAGAAGGGACAGTTAGATTAGCCTCTGTCATATGTAAAAATCAGTGTCTGTGAGACTGCTTGTATGTCACTCACAAAATCCAGGGAGAAAAAGCGCATTTTCAGATCAGTTTACAGCCCATATAGAATTGCATATCATACTTTGAGAAACACTAAAATGGAGAGTGCTTCTCAGTTGCGGTGAGGTAGGGAGATGTCAGAAAACCTGAAATCGAGTTCAACTCAGTTTCTTACTTACTAAGTGTGTAATCTTGGCCAAGTTCCGTAAGGTCACTGTGCTTCATTTGCCTCCTTTATAAAATGAGGATACTGTCTTCTGTATTGGGAGGTTGTAAGATTAAATGAAAAGGTGTATATATAAAGCATTCTGTAAATGCTCGGTGTAAATAGAGTGCTTATTAGTGTTAGACTCAGAGTAAAAAGTGTTACTTGAATCAGGAGCATGTAATTTCACTAAGCTCAGAGCTCCCTGGGACAGGGCTGTAGGGAGAGGTTGCTGAGGGAGGAGAGAATCCTGTTTCTTTGGTGTTTGGGATAAAAGTGCCCACTTCTTAAAGCTGAGGGTGAGGACTGGAATCCAGGTTTCTGTCTCCCTTGGTCTCTTCCCAAGGTCAAGTGTGACTGCCATTCCCTTCTCTAACCTTCCCTCTAGAATCCAAAAGCCCAAGTCCTTACAGTGACTTAGAAGCCATCCTTTCCCCATTACCAACCTGACCTCATCCACAAATTCTCTCCAGGTCACTCACTCTCCTCCAGCCACCCAGGCCTCCTTGGTATCCTTCACACACCCCAGGCAGTGCTTCTGTTCCCTCTGCCTGGAAATGCTCTTCCTCCAGAAATCTGCACGGCTCCCTCTGTAACCCCCTCGGGTCTCTGCTCAAAAGTCCCCTTTCCAGTGAGGCCTTCTGTGACCCCTCTGTTAAAAATTGCACACTGCCCCCTCCCACTAATACTCTTTATTCCTCTTCCCTGCTTTATTTTCCTTCACAGGGTTTATTACCACCTAAGCTACTATATATATATATTTTTTTGAATTTTTGAATTTTATTTTATTTCTCTTTTTATACAGCAGATTCTTGTTAGTTATCCATTTTATACATATTAGTTGTCCGGAGCCTGTGCTCCACAACGGGAGAGGCACAACAGTGAGAGGGCTGCATAACACACACACACACACACAAAAAAGTTAGTTGACCACTGTTACAAATGTGGTAAAAAGGACTTCCACAATGGGAGAAGAGTAGAATCAGTTAACACCTAGTCTACTGTGGTATTCCAAAGCATTTCAAAACTAAAACATATATCTTGAACTCTTTCTTTAAAATTTTTAAATTTTATTTTATTTTATTTTTATTCAGCAGGTTCTTATTAGTTATCCATTTTATACATATTAGTGTATACATGTCAATCCCAATCTCCCAGTTCATCCCACTACCACCCCCCCATCCCCCCGCCGCTTCCCCTGCTTGGTGTCCATACGTGTGTTCTCTACATCTGTGTCTCTATTTCTGCCCTGCAAACCGGTTCATCTGTACCATTTTTCTAGGTTCCACATATATGCGTTAATATACGATATTTGTTTTTCTCTTTCTGACTTACCTCACTCTGCATGACACTCTCTAGATCCATTCATGTCTCTACAAATGACCCAATTTCATTCCCCTTTATGGCTGAGTAATATTCCATTGTATATATGTACCACATCTTCTTTATCCATTCATCTGTCGATGGGCATTTAGGTTGCTTCCATGTCCTGGCTATTGTAAATAGAGCTGCAATGAACATTGGGGTGCATGTGTCTTTTTGAATTATAGTTTTCTCTGGGTATATGCCCAGGAGTGGGATTGCTGGGTCGTATGATAATTCCATTTTTTTAAAAAAATTTATTTTATTTATTTATTTTGGCTGCATTGGGTCTTCATTGCTGCGTGCGGGCTTTCCCTAGTTGCAGCGAGCAGGGGCTACTCTTTGTTGCGGTGCACAGGCTTCTCATTGCGGTGGCCTCTCTTTGTTGCGGAGCATGGGCTCTAGGCACGTGGGCTTCAGCAGTTGTGGCATGCGGGCTCAGTAGTTGTGGCGCACGGGCTTAGTTGTTCCGCGGCATGTGGGATCCTCCC
>NC_041224.1:106848043-106862840 GCF_002837175.3 Physeter macrocephalus | reverse complement strand
TTTTAAGGAACCTCCATACTGTTCTCCATAGTGGCTGTATCAATTTACATTCCCACCAACAGTGCAAGAGGGTTCCCTTTTCTCCACACCTTCTCCAGCATTTGTTGTTTGTAGATTTTCTGATGATGCCCATTCTAACTGGTGAGGTGATACCTCATTGTAGCTAAACTACTATATATTTTATATAGTGAGGTTACCATCTGTCTTACAGTGGTAGTTACACTACACTGTAAGCTCCAATAAGGCATGGGTTTCTCTCTGTTTTATTCATGCTGGTTCCCCAGCACCTAGAAGAGTGCCTGGCCTATAGTGACAGTGACTTGTCACAGGTTGCAGAGCTGAGATCAGGCTTGGCTCTGGAGGTGCCTAGCTTGCTTACATTTCTATTTCCTTTTGCCTTAAACCACCATTGACTTGTCCTCTCATTCATTCATTTGTTCATTTGTTTGTTCATTCATTCAACAAACATTTACTTAGTGCCTTCAGTGTATTTATGGAAATGGTAAGGCACAACTCAGAGCCCTTGCCTTCGTGGGACAAGGGAGATGGCTGATAAGTGAGCATTCAGAGTTTCAGGTGGAGGTGAGGGCTATACAAAATGAAGCAGGGTAAGGGGACTGTTGAAGACAGGGGTGGTTGAGGAAGGCCTCATTAGACGTGACATTTGAGTAAAGACCTGGAGAAGGTGAGGGAGAAAGCTAGGTGAGTCTCAGGGAGAAAATGATTCCAGGCAGAGGGAAGGGCAGGTCAAGGCTCTGTTCTGGGAGAGGCTCATTGTGAGTGAGAGGGAAGGAATGCCAAAGATGGGAATGGGAAAGCTATCTCTTGGCGTTTTAGAAACATGTTGATGATCCCAGGATTTTTTCTTGGGGGAAAGGGTGATGCTCTGATCATTGTCTGAACCTTTCTGAGTTTAGGGACCCTTGAGCCCTAGGGGTGTAAATTCAGGGATGGCCCTTGCCTGGAGAATGCCTCTTTGGGTAATTGGTTTTGGTTTGGGGGGCAGGAGCCCTGTTTTGGTGAAGGACTGTGGTGGAGATGGAAGGGAAACAGCCTAACTGTTGCTTAAGACTCTGCAGGCAGCTTGGAAAGGAGCTCATTAGAAGCCTGAGGGGGAGGCTGGGACAGGCAAGAAAAACCTCCACATGTGCCCCAATCGAACTTCAGTCCTGATAGAAGAGCAGAGTTCTTAAGTGCACAGGTTTTGGAATCAGACAGATGATACAAATTTTGACTTTGCTAAGCTGTGTGATCTTGGGGAATCCCTCCTGACCTGTAAAAATGCAGGTAATAGGGCTTCCCTGGTGGCGCAGCAGTTGAGAGTCCGCCTGCCGATGCAGGGGACGCGGGTTCGTGCCCCGGTCCGGGAGGATCCCACATGCCGCGGAGCGGCTGGGCCCGTGAGCCATGGCCGCTGAGCCTGTGCGTCTGGAGCCTGTGCTCCGCAACGGGAGAGGCCACAGCAGTGAGAGGCCTGCGTACCGCAAAAAAAAAAAGTGCAGGTAATAGTACCTAATTTTGCATGATCATGTGAGAACCAAGTAGAATGACATTCATTTATAAAGTGCCTAGTCCAGTGGCCCAATACATAGTAGGCACTCAAAAAGTAGTAGTTGATATGATGATGATATATGTATGTTGTATAATAATATATATGACTCTAAGTCCATCCAGCGGCCCACTGGCAGGACGATGTTCCTGATGGCTGTGGCCCTTTCTAAGCTCCTGTCATTGTCATGGTCAGTAGCACACATTTACATTGTGGTACTTTATTCCTTGCTGTTTTATCCTGTTCTCTTGTTCTGTTTTATGAAGTTCAGTGGCAACCCCAGGTTTTCTCCATCTGGAGGGCTAAAAGCTATGGTGGATCTGGGCTGTGGGTCTGTGTAGACCTGTTAGTTAGTTTGGTGCTGCCTGGGAGCCCTGCAAGTAAGAACTTGAAAGAAGCACCTTTCCTCAGGTGCATCAAAAGAAAGAGCATCAAAAGAAAGTAGGCTTCTGAGAAGATAAAGGGTCTGAGTTTGCAGTGATGCCTCTTTATCCGATATTTATTGCCTAAAAAGAAGGCACCATACAAGGATATTCTGGATCCTGCCCTCTCTGTGTGCCCCTCATCTTTTTATTTCAAAGGACAATGGAAGTCACTGGCTCAGTGTTTCCTAAACTTCAATTAATCACATCTCTTTTTGGGTTATTTTGGGTCACATCCATCAGTCATAAGATTTGCTTAATAATTTTCTTTAAATTTACTCACATTTTAACTTAAAATATAATTAAGAGGAAACTTTAAATCACATGGGTTTGACAACCTACTTGTACTATGCTGATACCATTAAAAGACTGCAATTGAAATGAAAAGAAAGTCTATCTATGTACCATCTAAAGCCACGTACTATGCATTCTACACTTAGGGCAACGCTGGCTCAAGTAAGTCAGTAAACAGAATAACTTAATTCATTAGGAAGAACTCGGCGAACAAAGGGAGATAAGGGAACTCAGTCACTAACTTTGTCAGGGATGTGGATAAACTATTATTTTAGTGAGAAAATTTAAAGCCAATGAGGTCTAACGGCAAGAACCTCTATTATTTGAATTTTCAAAATCTTACTATAATTTTTTTTAAAAATATGAATTTTTCTGTGCTGACTCTGCTAGCCGGCTTCGGATCTCTATCTTTTTCTGGCTGCAAAGCCCCTGCCCCACTTCTCCCTTTAGTGTGTGAGGTCTGGGAAGGCCCAGCCTGCACTCCTCCTTTTCCCTTCCTTTGCCCTCAGTTCTATGCCTCCTTCACTTCATACACCCAGGACTGTCTTGTCCCTAATCATTCTCTGAGAGGAGTCCACCCCATCACATTTTCACCCACCTCTCTAAAGTCTTCATTTACTTTAGAAAACACAAGCTGAACGCCAAGGCATCAGGCCAGGACGTGCTGTTACTTTTCCAGCAGCCAGCTCAGCAGGTTTGGGACCCCGTTGCTAGACTTCCCTAGGATCTTTGAAATGGGGTGTTTTGTGTTTGTTTATTACATTTTCTAGCTTAATATTAATCTCCACTATCTAACTGGAAGCCGCTGCCCAATGGAGACTGATGTCCTTTTTTTTTAGCAAGACACAGTTGAATTCAAATGTCACTTAAATGACCCGAGAAGATGCCTTCTGTGTTGAGTACAGTCCCTTGACAACGTTAGCATTGATTCCTTTATAACAGTTAATTAGTGAGTGGTACCGCATCCCCTTAGTGAGGAAGATGGATGCCATGAGTCCCTAGGGAGCTATGCCTGGCTGTGTTCTACAGGCTTTAAAGGAAGCATTGCACATTCACTTTCTTCTGCTTGGGATCTGGTCTCAATGGGAACCAGAATGTTCCAGCTTCCTCACTAGTCACCTAACTTCCATTTGCAGCTCAAACAATTAGAAACAGATTTCTGGAACTGGTTCCTTTTTTCTGAAGAAAAACAGAACAACACCAGCGCCTACTTACCCTGGCCTAACCCTCTGTGCCCAGGAGGCTGACTCAGTTCTGAGCTCTCCCAAGAGCAAGTGTTTGGCCTAAAGAAGGTCAGAATTCTTTATATCTGGAGCCACCTTGATAGAATCCCCCAGACTCAGCTCATCCTTGTCCCTGGTCAGTTCTGACTCTTTTAGGGGAGCTGAGCCAGTGACTCTGTGGTCTCTACAGCCTGACCCAAAGCCCATGCATTGGGTAGAAACTCCTCAGTTTCCCTGAGCTATGTGGGGTCTTTCATAGCCCCCAAATCTATTTTTTTTATAGACAATCCCCTCCCAATTCCTATGGAGGGGATTAACAGTAGTTTACAACTTCCACAAACCCCTCCTTGACACAATATTAATGCTACTACTACCCATCTCACATTCCCTGATATTTCTGCCTCCTTAGATAGAGGATTAACCTCCAAAAACAGATAAATGAATTACTTACTTGGTTCCACAATCAGGCGAGTTCCTTTTCCAAAGATGAACCTGTCTCTCTCATACAGCACTTGAGGGCTTTCCAAACACCTCAGCAATGCTTCCACCTTTCTTCTTCCTGTCATCTTGAGGATGGGAGGATCTTAAGGGTTTGGTTCTTTGAAAGATGGCACTTGATGCTCATCCAACTGGTTCGTGATGATATAGTCAATTGCAGATTTGCAATTGCTTTTGGATTTGCTTTTGGGAGGTCGTAGTCTGAGAGTAGGTAGGAGTACACACTCCTGTGGTGAACATTTCCAGTATAGGACACTCATGAATTTCTTGGAATGGTTGCTTTCTGTTATTTTAGACTTTTCTCCCTTCCTAGATGCACACCTAATTCTCAAGTCTTAGAAAACAGGTGTTGCCAAGGGGATCGGTCTTGGATCCATGACTATTCCAGAGTCAAGGCATTCACAGACACCCGGGCTGCTTTAAGTCAGATAACATGTGGCATCAATGGTGACAGGGCAGCATCAAGCACCAATCATGTACTGCGGATTTATAGTATATTCAGTGTTAGAATGAGCAACTACTACTGGTGATGGCCTAAAAACAAATCCTTCTCTTTAGATTCATCTTCCCAAACTGCATAGCAAAGCCCTCAGGCAAACCTCTCTAGGAATTTTGATTCAGAAATTCCATAAGAATCCTTTTTGAAATAGAAACCAAGACAAGGATAGTTTTTGAGAATCACCTTTTTGTATTCCTCAAATACGGTTGAAATGCCAGTTTCACTCAAGAGAAAACAGCAGTGAGAGAGAGAGGCCAGCAACGAGGGGTCACCTCTCCTGGTTCGGACCACTTTCTGGCATCCCTTTTGGGTCACTGAGCAATGAAGGACCCCTGCTTGCTGTGTTAGTCCCCGGGGCATGGTAGCCAGGCTACGGATTTCCCAGGGAAATGTCACTTTGACCCCTGCAGTTTTTGTACAGGTCTCTGTGGGTTTTGTATCACTGTGCGTATCCCATCCACAATGCTACAGAGCTTTATAAAATCCTCCCTTTGGTTTTGCCTAATGTGGCCTCTGAGAACTATGGGGCCAGATGTTTTCTCCAAGTCATGCTCCAGCAAGATCAAAGGGATTTGGTTTAGGTTTGGGGAGGCTGGCCTGGGTGCTTCTGTCTGAGACTCTTTTGAACCCCTGGCTAGATCTGTCCTGGAGTTTGTGACTAGGACAGGTCAAATCAATGATGCCTACTCCCACTGTGCTTTCTGGCCAGTCTACTCTCAGGTGGTTTCCCACAGAGGAGTTTGCCAGACCTGAATGTCTCAAGTGGATTCTACAAGTTGTGGTTGGCAGAAAATGTTTGTGGGCAATGTAATTTCTCCCGTCACCTGCTAAGCTCCTGAATCACCTCTGTGTGCCCCACTTTGCACGTGGAGGGTGTTGTATAATTGACAAAGGGCTTTCACATAAACTTAGAATTTTATCCTCTCCATTGACCCTCTGGTTGTTAAATTGAAAGTCAGTAGCCCATATGCTGGTTTATGTGACTTGGAAAAGGTGACCTACTGGGCAAATGCAGTGGCAGCTCCTAGGGTTCTAGTTGGCAAACCGAGGTTACCTTTGTGAGCTTTATGAAAGGCTTCCCTTTCTCCAGCTGATGCAGCCTCATACCAGGGCCTTGGCTCGGCCCGCAGAGCTCAAGCTGAATTTTAGCCCCACTTGTCCCCTTGGCCGAGAGCTGATTATTATAGATGCTAAGCCTTAGGGGTACCCCAATTAAGGGGTTACTTGCTAAAATTTATGGTAGCTCTCCATTATGCTCAGGAAAAGATGGTTTGGAATACAGGCTTTTATTTCCTTTCCTAGGCCTACATCTTGTAATTTTCCATTTGCTCCTTTCAACTCAGTTGCCTTGAACTACTTGCTTCCTGAAAGTGACATGTTCTTTTATATCTCTTTACTTTGCCCTGTGATTGCTTTTGCTTGAAATGCCCTTTCCTTCTTCAGTTCCCAATTTGGTCCCTAACTCTGCTCCTTAGATCTTATTGATTTCCTGATCTGAGCTTAGCTGTTGACATCCCTGGGAAGTTCTAAATGACTGCCAAAGACTGTACTGGGTTAGATGCACCCCTTTCCCTGAATCTTCTTGCATCCAGTGCTTATCCCTATCATTGCTCTCAAAACCCCTTTCCTTTGTTTTCATTAGGTACAGACCCTTGAGAGAAGGGATTTGTCTTGTTTATCTCTGTCCTCTGTGCCAGCACAGTGCCTCATTGAGTGAGTTCTCAGAAAGTGCCTTCTGAAACTATTTTTTTTTTGTTTTTTTGGTTTTTTTTTGTGGTATGCGGGCCTCTCACTGTTGTGGCCTCTCCCGTTGCGGAGCACAGGCTCCGGACGCACAGGCCCAGCGGCCATGGCCCATGGGCCCAGCCGCTCCGTGGCATGTGGGATCCTCCCGGACCGGGGCACGAACCCGTGTCCCCTGCATCGGCAGGCGGATTCTTAACCACTGTGCCACCAGGGAAGCCCTGAAACTATTTTAAGGATGCAGTATCTCATATTCTGAGAGGATAAGCTGGGAAGTGACAGGTCCATGGCTAGAACCCACATCTTTCCAATTCCTAGTCCCTCACTGTCTCTGGCCCTGGGTGCCCTATGGAACACTACCTTGCATTTGTTTAGAAGAGCATGGCATCATTAGTTGTAAATAATTGGATTTTTAACATTAGCCTGAGTTAAGCATCATTAGGAACATAAATTTGTTGTGATTTTCTCCACACCATGAAATATATTCCAAAGGCAAAGAGAAATGAGTTTCATGTTGTCTACATATTTGGAGTATTCAAATCAATATGTTGTCTACATATTTGGAGTAATGAAGGGTCAACTGTGCCTCTAGAGAAGCATCCTAGGATGTCACAGCTGCGAGAGCCCTCAAGGATCATATATTTGCTCCCCGATATGTTCAGATGAAAGGGTCTAGAAAGTTCCAGAATGGTTTTGGAACTGGCCAAGGCACCCAACTTCAAAAGAACATACAAGAAATCAAGTATCCCAATTCTTAGTTCAGGAATATTCTTTTATACACTTGGCAGATACCAAGTCTTCTTTGTTCCTTTATTCTGACATTTGTAATTTGAAAGTCTGGGTATCCTCTCAGTCGTCCAGCTGATCTCCTTCCCTGGAGTAGCCTTAGAATGGAAACCTTGGAAGCCTGGCATTTTCTTTCTTTTTGTGGCTTTTCATTGTTGTAGGATATGCTCTTCTGTGGGAAAGGGGAGAGGTGGGCACAGGGTGGGTTTATCCTGAAGTTCCCCTCTTCCTGGAAGGAGGCTAGGTCATTTTCAGTGCCAGATAAGTGCATTCCCAGAAGGGATCAGAGGACAAGAATGGTGTATGGGGACTGAGTTTACCATGGTGTTGTCCAATCCTGGGTGGGATCAGACTTCCTGCCTGGACATTCAGAGCACTTGGGAAAATTTATGGGATACCAGGCCAAGAAAAGAAATAGGGATTGGACAAGGGCATCCTAGAGCTTTTAATTTTGTGATTGTGAACTTTCAACTTGCTTTATTTATCTTCACTGCTTGCTCCTGATATTGACATGTACTCTTTGAAGGTTATAGACAAACTGCAGAGGATTCAAAGCTGATACCAAGCTGTTGAAAAGACTTCAAACCACATACAGGGAGGAACAGCTAGAAAACTTTGGAGAATATAGACCAAAGGAAGGGAGGTGTTTGATCATAGTCTTCAGATAACCATCAGGGTAGAGCTGGCTTATTAGAAGACAACTGGATTCACATGTATACTTATGCCTTCTATCTATTGCAATATATCAGTTTGGTTGCAATATATGAGCAAAACTTGGCCTTATACATATAAACATGTAGTACAAAAAGGTAGGTTAGTCGCAGTATGAAATCTGAAACTGTGTTAATGGACTTACCATATTCTTTTCCATTAAAAATCCTTTTGTCTAGCTTGTATTTTGGATGGAACTTTCACCCATGCATGGTTTTGTAACTTTATCCATTGGTCTTCTGAGAAATAATTGGTTCTCTGTGTTAGGCAACTTGTGTGTGTTATCACATTGCACTATACAATATCTAATATATCATAGTAGTTAATATGATCACCAATATCTTTAAATCAGAACAATATTTAAATACTGGGGAGCCATACAGCTCATTGTAACAGATACAAGTTTCCCAAATTCAAATTTTTGCCTGAAAGCTTAGATTTTTATCATTAGCAACAATGGTCCATTGTTTTTCTTGATGTGCCGGCTCAGTTCATTCATTTTCAAGAAAATGCCTGACAACTACCCAAATTTGATTAACCATGGTTTCTCTGCCAGTCATTCTGTTCAGCAAAATGGTGTTTCATGGAAAAAGTGGCTAGTTCAGCCTGTAACTCAAACGATTGCACAAATATTTTCCCTTGAGATAATATAATAATTTGGAATGCAACAGAAGTGCTTTATGTATAAGTCCACTTTTGTCACACAGAATACTAAAAAGACATATATACTCAAGAGTGGAGATTTAATAAAATTAATAGTTTTACTTCTTTTTCAATGTTATGGACTGAACTGTGTCTTCCCCAAATCCATATGTTGAAGTCCTTACACCCAATACCTCAAAATGTATGCTTTTTTTGGAGATAGGGCCTTTAAAGATAAGGTGAAATGGGGTCTTTTGGACTGGATTAGAGTGGACCCTAATCCAGTCTAACTGGTGTCCTTATGAGAAGAAGAAATTTGGGCACACAAAGAGAAGAGACACAAAGGATTTGCATGCACAGAGGAAAGTCCATATGAGGACACAGAGAGAAGCGGGTCGTCTCCAAGCCAAGGAGGGAGGGATAAGGAGAAACCGACTCTGTGGGCACCTTGATCCTGGATTTCTAGCTTCAGAACTGTAAGAAAATAAGTTTCTGTTGCTTAAGCCTGTTAACACCTGTTCTGTGTTATTTTGTTATGGCAGCCTTAGCCAACTAATATAGTCAATAACATTTTTAGGTGAAACTGGCTTTTTTTTCCCCCTTGCAAATATAGAAATGAAGGATATATTGACCACTAATACACACTTGAGGCCTCTGCCTTGATTCATGATGAGGGACCAGGAGCTTTATCCATCATTGCTTTTACACCATCAGGGCAATGTCAACACAAAGAAAAAGGCAAATATTCTTTTTTTTTTTTTTTTTTGTGGTACGCGGGCCTCTCACTGTTGTGGCCTCTCCCATTGCGGAGCACAGGCGCCGGACGCACAGGCTCAGCGGCTATGGCTCACGGGCCCAGCCGCTCCGCGGCATGTGGGATCTTCCCGGACCGGGGCACGAACCCGTATCCCCTGAATCTGCAGGCGGACTCTCAACCACTGCACCACCAGGGAAGCCTGCAAATATTCTTTTGATATTATTATGGAACTAGTTCTGACATCACAGACTCCCTGAAAATGTCTTTGTGTCCTTAATGGGCCATGGACCATCCTTTGAAAACCATTGTCCTAATCTATGTGGTTTGTGCTGCCAAAGCTTCAATGGCAGCAGTCAATCCAGGCTTTCTCTACTGCTTGACCACTCTCTTCTTGTTTGCTAGTGATTAGCAGATCAATTATATCATATGCTTTGACTGATGGATGAATAAGTGGTCAGAAGCCATTGTGAGCAGTAATTTTCCAATTCCTTAAAAAAGATGAAATTGTCCTAAATACTTTGGTGGAATCTCTAGAGTCAAAGACCATGGACCTGTATGTCCTCTGCCTGGGGTTTGTTCTCCTTGGTGGTACTCGGTGTCTCAGATGCTGGATCCATGAAGATGGTGCTTTGGGGACAGTGGGAGGGCTCAGGGAAGGCCCAGAGTCTGACTATGTTATGTTCAGTATCCAAACTATATTTCTGCAGCAAAACTTCAACCTTTCCATTAAAAATAAGATTTCTCATTTAAGTGACGGGTAGTTAAGGCGGTGACTTGAATTTCTGGCAAAATCCTAAAGGGGAGGAATAGATCGACTTGGCTTTCATGGTTAATGGATCAAGCAATATACTTAGCAACTGGCCTGGAATTAAAAAAGGCCAGGCTTTTGAACTGAGACCCATATAAAGCCCCAAGCATGGATAAATCTTGTCAAATTCCCCTCAGTGAGGAGACCTCCAACACACTTTGGCTTTTGTCAAAACCTTCTCTTACCTTCTCTGTGATGCTCACCCCGCTGAAGGAGAAGTGAGCTTGCCAATCCACTGACTGGAGTCTTTGGTACGTCTGTAGAAGTCTGGCTCTGCCCCACCTCCACACAAGTGGAAGACTGGATTTTGAGCTATTATCATTATCTCAGATCTTGAAAGGCAGTGATTTTAAGATACACCACTTATGCCTCTCCAGTTCAAGATTGTTCTTGAATAAGAACAATCCAAAACGTGGAACATCATCACTTGCAGTTTTCTCATTAATTTTATGTATGTAGGCAGTGACAGAGTCCGTTGTTGTCCTAGAAATATGTCATATGAACACACAGTTTTAATTTCTTTAAATATCCGCGGATTCATGGTTTCTTTGAGCTGAGCAGTATTCTTCAAGAAATCATGCTGATTTTCAAAAAACATATGTATTTCACTTTTTCACTGCTTAAACTTGCTGTAGACCTCTTGGCCACTTAGAAATGAAAACATTAAAAATATTTTTTTATAAAGCTTTTGAAATATTAGGAAGAAAGAGGTGAATACAATCAATATCTTGGATTCATCATTTAGATTTAACAGTCTTTAATGTTTGTCATATTTGCTATTTATTTTGTTCAAGTATTTAAGATAAATTATAAATATCATGACAGTTCCTTTCCAAAGACTTCAGCATGCATTTTTAAAAAGAAAAATATTTTTCTACATAAGCCTAATACTACTTTCCATCTAACAAAGTTAACAATTCTTTAAAATCTTTTAATATTCAGTCCATGGTCAAATTTCCTAATTATTCCCCAAATGTCTTTTTCAGATGGTTTTTAAAAACAAAAGTCTAGTCAAATACTATGCAATTAATTCGGTTGCTATGTATTTTAAACTTCTTTAATCTGTAATAGTTCTCCTTCCACTACTTTCCTTCCACTGTACTTGTGTTTTCTTTTCATCACATTGATTATTGAAGGGACCGGTCCTGTTGTCCCGTAGAATGGTCACCTTCTTTGTCTAGTTGTTTCTTTGTGGAATCCTTTAACTTCTTCTGGCTCCTTTGCCTCCTGATAGAACTAAAGGTTTGATTAGGCTTATTTATTTGTTTATTTTTGGCAGAAATACTGTGTAGGGGAAGATGTGTCCTGCATACAGCATCATGTCAGGATAGACATAATGACTTGATGAGGCTAAGATCGATCACTAGGATAAGATGGTGACAGAAAAGTCTATCTTTTGTAAAGTTTCGTATACCCATTGCCACCAGCAAGTTATCTGAGACTCTGCAATGTTTTAACACTTTGTTTTTGGCTTGGAGTGTTTTTTCTGCATGATTTTTTTAATGTGAAGCCTGAAGCTAGTCACATTTCTTCTTGTATTTTTCAATGTCTATTGTTTATTTAACTACAAAGGTATCATAATTTGTTTGGTAAGATTTGTCTTTGCAGAATCCACCCTAGATGCACAAATATTTTCATATCTCTCTTTTTAAAATAACTAATTAATTAATTAATTAAATTTATTTTTTGGCTGCGTTGGGTCTTCTTTGCTGCACGTGGGCTTTCCCTAGTTGCGGCGAGCGGGGGCCACTCTTCGTTGCGGTGCTCGGGCTTCTCATTGCAGTGGCTTCTCTTGCTGCGCAGCACGGGCTGTAGGCGTGCGGGCTTCAGTAATTGCAGCATGCAGGCTCAGTAGCTGTGGTGCGTGGGCTCAGTCGTTTTGGCTTGCGGGCTCTAGAGAGCAGGCTCAGTAGTTGTGGTGCACGGGCTTAGTTGCTCCGCGGCATGTGGAATCTTCCTGGACCAGGGCTTGCACCCGTGTCCTGGCAGGCGGACTGGCAGGCGGATTCTTAACGACAGTGTCACCAGGGAAGTCCCTCATATCACCTTTAGAGCTGACATTTTAAAGACATTCCAGGATAAATGCATATGTTCGTACACAAGCAAAGCTGACTCATTCGTAAATGTTGAGTTTTTCAATGCTATGTTTGTAGATAGCGTAGAGTATTAGGAAGACCACTAGACTGAGAATCAACAACCAGATTCTCATCCAATCTGCCACTCTAAGAGCTTGGTCAAATCTATGAGCTTGGTTTTAGGATCTTGATCAAATCCTGACTCTCAATTTCTTCACATATAAAATGCGATTATAATGCCAATCCTCTTTACCTAATGGGTCTGTCAAAAAAAATGAAATAAAATATATGAAAACATTTTGAAAACTTCAAAGTATGATAAACATTTTAAATAGTCTCATTATCATTTTGCTGAACTCAAAGAAGTTTCTCACATATACCCATATGCTCATCCTCAACTTCATCAACTGATTCATCTGGTGTGTATTTTTTGCAGATATTTGAATCTATTCTATAGTCCTCCCAAAGTTTACTGTTTCTAAAAGAATATTTTTAAAAAGAAGAATAGTATTGGGCAGTAGAATTTAAAAAATGGCTTCATCCTTCATACACCTGTAACCCCTTTCAAGGTCCTAGAAACACGCATTTAAAATTGATATTAGAAAATAATATAAATAACAGATGCCACACTCCATTAAGGGGGATTTGCAGCAATCTCTTTTCTCTTTGCACTTCCCTGTGTTTGTACACAGGGAATTCAGGTCCAATAAGACTGGATTTCCCACACCTTCTCTCTCATCTTCTAGAATCCTAGATCAGTGTGGGATGCAGTTCTCACACTGGTGTCCTACCAGTTTGCATGTTCCAGTGCAAGAGGTATAATGTTAACAATGTTTATGCTTATATTAATGATTTTTATACTTTAATTTCTATTGCTGTTATTAGGGGATGGACTATTCAATATCTTACGAAAACTAGCATTTCATATATCTTCTTCTTTTTTAATTTTTAAATTTTTAAAAAACATCTTTATTGGAGTATAATTGGTTCACAATAGTGTGTTAGTTTCTGCTTTATAACAAAATGAATCAGCTATACATATACATATATCCCCATATCCCCTCCCTCTTGAGCCTCCCTCCCACCCTCCCTATCCCACCCCTCTAGGTGGTCACAAAGCACCAAGCTGATCTCCCTGTGCTATGTGGCTGCTTCCCACTAGCTACCTATTTTACATTTGGTAGTGTATATATGTCAATGCTACTCTCTCACTTCGTCCCAGCTTACACTTCCCCCTCCCCGTGTCCTCAAATCCATTTTCTACATCTACGTCTTTATTCCTGTCCTGCCCCTAGGTTCTTCAGAACCATTATTTTTTAGATTCCATAGATATGTGTTAGCATACGGTATTTGTTTTTCTCTTTCTGACTTACTTCGCTCTGTATGAGACTCTAGGTCCATCCACCTCACTACAAATAACTCAATTTCATTTCTTCTTATGGCTAATATTCCATTGTATATATGTGCCACATCTTCTTTATCCATTCATCTGTTGATGGACACTTAGGTTGCTTCCATGTCCTGGCTATTGTAAATCGAGCTGCAATGAACATTGTGGTACATGACTCTTTTTGAATTATGGTTTTCTCAGGGTATATGCCCAGTAGTGGGATTGCTGGGTCGTATGGTAGTTCTACTTTTAGTTTTGTTTTTTTTTTTTGCGGTATGCGGGCTTCTCACTGTTGTGGCCTCTCCTGTTGCGGAGCACAGGCTCTGCATGCGCAGGCTCAGCGGCCATGGCTCACGGGCCCAACCACTCTGTGGCATGTGGGATCTTCCCGGACTGGGGCACGAACCCATGTCCCCTGCATTTTAATATTTTTATTGGAGTATAATTGCTTTACAATGTTGTGTTAGTTTCTGCTTTATAACAAAATGAATCAGCTATACATATACATATATCCCCATATCCCCTCCCTCTTGCGTCTCCATCAATTAGGATGAAAAATTTTTATATCCATAAAAGAGAAAACAAAGGATTATGTAAGCTCTCCCCTCCCACACACATGTAGGATTGTGTTTTCTGCAACCCTTGTGGTTGGGTTGATAATGGGGGAAAGAGTTAGTTGATCTTAAATGTTTCATTATAATACTCCTTCTAGATATCCACCACCTTATTTTTTTTTAACATTTATGCTCCACCAGGGAAGCCCTACTTTTAGTTTTTTAAGGAACCTCCATACTGTTCTCCATAGTGGCTGTATCAGTTTACATTCCCACCAACAGTGCAAGAGGGTTCCTTTTTCTCCACACCCTCTCCAGCATTTATTGTTTGTAGATTTTTTGATGATGGCCATTCTGACCAGTGGGAGGTGATACCTCACTGTAGTTTTGATTTGCATTTCTCTAATGATGAGTGAGGTTGAGCATCCTTTCATGTGTTTGTTGGCAATCTTTATATCGTCTTTGGAGAAATGTCTATTTAGGTCTTCTGCCCATTTTTGGATTGGGTTGTTTGTTTTTTGATATTGAGCTGCGTGAGCTGCTTGTAAATTTTGGATATTAGTCCTTTGTCAGTTGTTTCATTGGCAGATATCATCTCCCATTCTGAGGGTTGTATTTTCATCTTGTTTATGGTTTCCTTTGTTGTGCAAAAGCTTTTAAGTTTCATTAGGTCCCATTTGTTTATTTTTTTAAAATTTCCATTTCTCTAGGATGTGGGTCAGAAAGGATCTTGCTGTGATTTATGTCATAGAGTGTTCTGCCTATGTTTTCCTCTAAGAGTTTTATAGTGTCTGGCCTTACATTTAAGTCTTTAATCCATTTTGTGTTTATTTTTGTGTATGGTGT